>NC_084627.1:47220786-47228286 GCF_033978795.1 Nerophis ophidion | reverse complement strand
TCCAGTACATAGTGGATCTAACATAATAGTGAGAGTCCAGTCCATAGTGGATCTAACATAATAGTGAGAGTCCAGTACATAGTGGATCTAACATAATAGTGAGAGTCCAGTCCATAGTGGATCTAACAAAATAGTGAGAGTCCAGTCCATGGTGGATCTAACATAATAGTGAGAGTCCAGTCCATAGTGGATCTAACATAATAGAGTCCAGTCCATAGTGGATCTAACATAATAGTGAGAGTCCAGTCCATAGTGGATCTAACATAATAGTGAGAGTCTGGTCCATAGTGGATCTAACATAATAGTGAGAGTCTGGTCCATAGTGGATCTAACATAATAGTGAGAGTCCAGTCCATAGTGGATCTAACATAATAGAGTCCAGTCCATAGTTGATCTAACATAACAGTGAGAGTCCAGTCCATAGTGGATCCAACATAATAGTGAGAGTCCAGTCCATAGTGGATCCAACATAATGAGAGTCTGGTCCACAGTGGATCCAACATAATAGTGAGAGTCCAGTCCACAGTGGATCTAACATAATAGTGAGAGTCCAGTCCATAGTGGATCTAACATAATAGAGTCCAGTCCATAGTTGATCTAACGTAATAGTGAGAGTCCAGTCCATAGTGGATCTAACATAATAGTGAGAGTCCAGTCCATAGTGGATCTAACATAATAGTGAGAGTCCAGTCCATAGTGGATCTAACATAATAGTGAGAGTCCAGTCCATAGTGGATCTAACAAAATAGTGAGAGTCCAGTCCATAGTGGATCTAACATAATAGTGCAAGTTGATAAATTCCCCCCAAAAAGACAAAAATCCCAGAGGGCAGATGAATCATTTTGAGATCAACTACAGAATCAACCACCATGAATTGCGTTCATTCATTATTTTGTGACCACAAATCCACACCTTCCTCTTCTCTCACGGTTTCCTTATGCACGTCCTGCCTAGAAATAGTCCCCTCCTCACTGTTCCCCTGTTCTGAGCCAGACAACAAGGAACATCTGGATGTGGAGCAGAGAGTTCAGATCACACCCTTCCCCGCCTTGAACAAGTCCAACAATGCTTGGCCAGGACGCCCGGCTCTTATCCCACCAACTTTACTGCAACTCTGACATTCTTATCACTTCATTCGCCGTTTTTTTTTCCTGGGAAATCTGCGAGCTGCCGGTACGTGTTCTCAGTTTGCTGTGTGGAGTATTTCTCCTGAAGGGGGTCAAAGGTGATTTGACAACATATACTTGACATTAATTTTTTTGAAGGTTTCAGTGTGTGTTGAGTTTCTTTCACAGCATTTCTCAAGTGGGATTTTACTTTAGCTGTCTCTCATATGATACATTCACCCACTATTCCAACACCAAAATCACAGTATCACACAATACTTGTCCACGTGGTTAATCTCATTGGCATATGTGGTAGTACCCTATTTCCTCGAATTACCACCGGGTATATAGTATGCACCTGCCTAGAATTACTGCCGGGTCGAACTAGTTTCGCAAAATATTATTTTTATAAGCGCATGTCTAGAATTTCCACAGGGTCAAACTCGTCACGTCACGAGTGACACTTCACCTGTCATCATTTTCAAAAAATTTCCTTGAATTGCCGCCAGATATATAGTATGCACCTGCCTAGAATTACTGCTGGGTCAAACTTTTTTCGCAAAATTTTATTTTTATTAGCGCATGTCTAGAATTTCCACAGGGTCAAACTCGTCACGTCACGAGTGACACTTCACCTGTCATCATTTTCAAAATGAAGGAGGCTGATTTCAATCATTTGAAATCGCATAAAGGGAAGAAGATTAAGAGCTATTCAGTAGGATTTAAGGTCCAAGCTATTGAATATGCTAAAAAGAACAGTAAGCAGCTATGTTTTATTGATATACCGTAGCTGCGTGTGTCAAATGTGAGTAATTAAATGACTCCCGCCTTGTGGTGGTAGAGGGCGCTAGTGATCCTTCCTGCGACTACTCGGCTGCAGAAGAAGTGACAACAAGCAGCAAGAGTGAGCAGCGATCGTTTATTTTTCATCTTTTAACATGGAGGATTACATATCGAAAAAAAAACGTTTTCTAAACTGGACTTTCAATCGAAGCAGGAGGTAATAAAGGAAGATCTCCATCGAGACAGAGAGACTTTTAAAACTGAAGAAAGATAAGGAAGACTTCTATAAACAAGTTATCCAAGCGTTTGATCAGAAGGAGCTGCGCATGGACTTCATTTATAAGTAAAGGTAAGACCATAATAAAGTTTTTTTTATTAAATGTGCTTTTCATGATGGTATCCTTACATCACACTCAAATTTTTAAGCGCAGGCCTAAATTTACTGCATGCCTTTGGTAAGTGCCTGAGTGAGAAGAGGTTTTAAATTAATTAGCGGCGGCAATTCAAGGAAATACGGTATTTCAAATTAGCTTTTGTTGGGCTATCGATTAGTTTTAGTAATTGAGTAATGTATCGATTAGTTTGTTCGATTAACCGAGTAATAGCATAAAATGCACTCTGTAGCCTCAATGCGTATTTTAAGAAAAATAGTTGACATAAGCAACATTTTTTTTTACTTACCATCCTCGTTATTAATTTTTCCAATGAATGTACATCATCAACATTGATCACATCGCGCTCCATGTACAGCTTATGTCGTTCAACAATCCAAGGTGTCCGTTATCGGATCTTAAGCTTCGTATTGCGCCACAAATTTTCAATGGGAGACAGGTCTGGACTGCAGGCCGGCCAGTCTAGTACCCACACTCTTTTACTAGAAAGCCACACTGAATGTGGCTTGGCATTGTCTTGCTGAAATAAGCAGGGGTGTCCATGATAATGTTGCTTCAAAACCTGTATGGACCTTTCAGCATTATGCTATGCCTTGGGTACCAGTCAGTGGTCTAGTGGTTAGAGTGTCCGGCCTTAGATGGTTAGGTCGTGAGTTTAAACCCCGGCTGAGTCATACCAAAGACTAGAAAAATGGTACCCATTACCTCCCTGCTTGGCACTCAGCATCAAGTGCTCCCAGGCGGGGACACCGCGGCTGCTCACTGCTCCCCTCACCTCCCAGTGGGTGATCAAGGGTGATGGGTCAAATGCAGAGAATAATTTCGCCACACCTAGATTGTGTGTGACAATCATTGGTACTTTAACTTTAACTAATACACCCCCATACCATCACAGATGCTGGCTTTTCAACTTAGCGCCTATAACAATCCGGATGGTCCTTTTCCCTTTTTGATCCGGAGGACCGACGTCCAGTTTCCATAAACAATTTAGAATGTGGACTCGTCAGACCAAAAAACACTTTTCCATTTTGTATCAGTCCATCTTGGATGAGCTCGGGCCCAGTGAAGCCGGCGGCGTTTCTGGGTGTTGTTGATAAATGGCTTTGGCTTTGCATAGTATAGTTTTAAATTGCACTTACAGATGTGTTGACAAACTGTAGTTACTGACTATGGTTTTCTGAAGTGTTCCTGAGCCCATGTGGTGATATCCTTTACACACTGATGTCGATTTTTAATGCATTGCCGCTTACATGCAGTGATTTCTCCAGGTTCTTCGAACCTTTTGATGATACTACGGACCGTAGATGAAGAAATCCCTAAATTCCTTGCAATAGCTGGTTGGGAAAAGTTGTTCTTAAACTGTTCGAGAATTTGCTCACGCATTTGTTCACAAAGTGGTGACCCTCGCCCCATCCTTGTTTGTGAATGACTGAGCATTTCATGGAAGCTGCTTTTATACCCAATCATGTCACCCACCTGTTCCCATTTAGCCAGTTCACCTGCGGGATGTTCCAAATAAGCGTTTGATGAGCATTCCTCAACTTTCTCAGTCTTTTTTGCTACTCGTGCCAGCTTTTTGGAAGCTTTGCAGGCTTTAAATTCCAAATGAGCTAACATTTGCCAAAAATGACAAAGTTTACCAGTTTGAACGTTAAATATCTCGTCTTTGCAGTCCTTTTTAAGTGAATATACTGGTTTTGGGTGTTATTTCTGCTGCAAGACGTCACTTATCCATCAAGTCAATAGAAATTGCCCCTCAAGTGAAGAAGAACTACTGTACACCTGCCCTTCTTCGCGAGAACTTATAGCCTGTGGTTCTCTATCCTATATTGCAATGGTGTCGCTTTACCGGCTAACATTTAGCTGAGGGGCTAAATGACCTGTGTGCCTTCCGCCTCTGTGGTGCACTTTCATTTGTCTCATCCTTACCTTCCTCTCCAATATGACTCGACCTTGACAGAGGACTGTTGGGGGAGTGTGGGGATGGCATTTTCCCTGACCGCTACCCTCGGACGGGCTGCTGGGATGATGAAGTGCTGTTGTCACTGTCATTCATCTCTTCCGTGTGCTTTTTGTTACACCTTTAGCACCCTTTTTGTTTGTGTGCTTTTAAGTTTAAGGGAAAAGACAAGAAAAACACTACATTGTAAGAAATGTTTCCTTCTGTCTCATGGAAACATGCTTCATTTCTTAAAGGAGAACTGCACTTATTTTGGAATCACAATCATTATTGTCAGGTTGAGTTTGTGACGAACCCAAAAATGCAGAGAAGGCGGCAAGCATCGTGCAGGAAAACATGATTTAATTTAACACTAAAACAAGAACAAACAAAACGGTACAAAGAAAAGGCGCGCACAAGGCGGAGAACAAACTTGGCTATGAACAAAAAACTAGCACAAAGGCTAACTGTGGACTAGAAACAAAAACACTTACTGTGACACGAAGGAACTATGACACGAAGGAACTATGACATGAGCAGAGTGAACACAAGTAGACACAGCTACGATGCAGGAAAACATGATTTAATTTAACACTAAAACAAGAACAAACAAAAGGCGCGCACAAGGCGGAGAACAAACTTGGCTATGAACAAAAACTAGCACAAAGGCTAACTGTGGACTAGAAACCAAAACACTTACTGTGACACGAAGGAATTATGACATGAGCAGAGTGAACAGAAGTAGATACAGCTACGATGCAGGAAAACATCATTTAATTTAACACTAAAACAAGAACAAACAAAAGGGTACAAAGAAAAGGCGTGCACAAGGCGGAGAACAAACTTGGCTATGAACAAAAACTAGCACAAAGGCTAACTGTGGACTAGAAACCAAAACAATTACTGTGACACGAAGGAATTATGACATGAGCAGAGTGAACAGAAGTAGACACAGCTACAACAATCACAAAAAGCTAACTGTGGACTAGAAACCAAAACACTTACTATGACACGAAGGAACTATGGCATGAGCAGAGTGAACAGAAGTAGACACAGCTACGATGCAGGAAAACATCATTTAATTTAACACTAAAACAAGAACAAACAAAAGGGTAAAAAGAAAAGGCGCGCACAAGGCGGAGAACAAACTTGGCTATGAACAGAAACTAGCACAAAGGATAACTGTGGACTAGAAACCAAAACACTTACTGTGACACGAAGGAACTATGACATGAGCAGAGTGGACAAAAGTAGACACAGCTACAACAATAAGTATTAATGACATTGACAGGTAGTGGTGACAATAATCCAGCACTGACTGGAGGACAAAGCAGGTTTAAATAAGAGTGGGCTGATTGACACCAGGTGTGTTTTTTTTTAACATGCCTCAAAACAGCAGCTTGGAAATATGGGACATGCTCTCCCCGAGAGAGCATGAGAAGGTTGAGTTGGGCGGGGTTAAGAAGCGGGGTTGAGGTAGAGTGTAGGGGGGGGGGGGTTTATATTTTAGCGTCCCGGAAGAGTTAGTGCAGCAAGGGTTTCTGGGTATTTGTGTTTACTGTATGTTTTGTTACGGTGCGGATGTTCTCCCGAAATGTAATACCAGCAGATGTGAGGCAAATGAGGTGGCAAGATAATGATGCAATTATTGAAGGCACCATGGCCACGCCCCTGGCCACGCCCCCACCACCATAAATAGATAGCCAATTAAGGAAGTTCATTTAAATGCCCAATCCTGTTAACTTTAAGAAACTATGGTACAGAATGAAAGAAAAATAACATCATACTAAGATTAATGGAATTTAGAATGTAATATTTTAGAGCAGTGGTTCTCAAATGGGGGTACGCGTACCCCGGGGGGTACTTGCAGGTACGCCAAGGGGTACGTGAGATTTTTTAAAAATAGCAACAATTCAAAAATCCTTTATAAATATATTTGTTGAATAATACGTCAACAAAATATGAATGTAAGTTCATAAACTGTGAAAAGAAATGCAACAATGCAATATTCAGTGTTGACAGCTCGATTTTTTGTGGACATGTTCCATAAATATTGATGTTAAAGATTGCTTTTTTTGTGAAGAAATGTTTAGAATTAAGTTCTCCAGATGGATCTCTAATAAAATCCCCAAAGAGAGCACTTTAAGTTGATGATTACTTCTATGTGTAGAAATATTTATTTATAATTGAATCACTTGTTTATTTTTAAACACGTTTTTAGTTATTTTTATATCCTTTTTTCCAAATAGTTCAAGAAAGACCACTACAAATGAGCAATATTTTGCACTGTTTTACAATTTAATAAATCAGAAACTGATTACATAGTGCTGTATTTTACTTCTTTATCCATTTTTTTTCAACCAAAAATGCTCTGATTAGGGCAGGGGTAGGGAACCTATGGCCCTAGAGCCAGATGTGGCTCTTTTGATGACTGCATCTGGCTCTTGGATAAATCTGAGCTAACACTGCCTAACACAATAAGTAATGACTAATTCCATTTGTAATCAAAATGTTAAAAATAACGTTCAAAATATTAAACATGCATCCATCCTTTTTCTACCGCACTTGTTCAAGAAATTGCATGATTTATTTATTATTGGGTTTTTTAGTGTTTGCCCTCCTGGGGGTTCTTCAGACCACCAAGCACCGACATGAAAGCCCGTTTCAGGGTTACGATATTTTTTTATTTTTCAATTAGTCTCTCAGTTGCATTCCAGCAATTGTCTTTTTCTCTTTCGTTCTCGCTCGCGCTCTGGCTCCAGCTCCAACTCCAACCCTGTCTCTCCTCCCGGCTGCTGCTTATAACAGAGCGACAGGTGATTAGGTAACAAGGCCCAGGTGGGCCCTCTACGCACCTGTCGCTGATTTCGAGGCCAGTCCTGGCACACCCCGCTTTGCAGCAGGCCCGCAGGCCACGCCCCCTCCACAGTTAGCTTCAGAATATCAATGTTATTACAAAGAATACGAGACCTATTATATTCTAGTAATGTTGGGCTTACTTAAAAATGCACGCGTTTAGTTGTGTTCAGTGTTGAAAAAAAAAAAATTATATGGCTCTTACGGAAATACATTTTAAAATATTTGGATTCTCAGCCAAGAAGGTTCCCGAACCCTGGATTAGGGGGTACTTGAATTAAAAAAAAGTTCACAGGTAAAAAGGTTGAGAACCACTGTTTTAAACCACTAAAATGACATTTAAAAAGATTCTGTCTGCAAAATGTTACTGAATCCGTTTTAGAAGCGCTTACCATCTTTAATGTGTCTATTTAGTGTATAATTG
>NC_084627.1:47103286-47215786 GCF_033978795.1 Nerophis ophidion | reverse complement strand
TCCTGCACCTGTCAAAGAGGAACCAGCCGCTCCCTACCGTCGGATGCTTCCAACGTGGAGGAAGAATCGGCTGTGTTCGCTGTCTTGTTTACATTCCCGAAAAATGACGGTGAAGCTTTACTATGGAACAGAGCGGACAAGCGAACATGGTTCCCTACCACAGGTTTCGGTGAGAAAATGGTGGTAATAAGTCGGCTCTTACCGTAGACATGAGCGGAGGGCTTGCGTCGTCCTGCACCTGTCAAAGAGGAACCAGCCGCTCCCGAACGTCGGATGCTTCCAATGTGGAGGAAGCATCGGCTTTCTTCGCTGTCTTGTTTACATTCCAGAAAGATGACGGTGAAGTTTTACTATGGAACAGAGCGGACAAGCGAACATGGTTCCCTACCACAGGTTTCGGTGAGAAAATGGTGGTGATAAGTCGGCTCTTACCGTAGACATGAGCGGAGGGCTTGCGTCGTCCTGCACCTGTCAAAGAGGCAGCTGCGGACTCTCTTGCCTCCTCCCACCGGCCGCTCTCTACCGTCGGATGCTTCCAACGTGGAGGAAGCATCGGCTGTCTTCGCTGTCTTGTTTACATTCTCGAAAAATGACGGTGAAGCTTTACTATGGAACAGAGCGGTCAAGCGAACATGGTTCCCTACCACATGTCAACCGGCAGGTTTCGGTGAGAAAATGGTGGTGATAAGTCGGCTCTTACCGTAGACATGAGCGGAGGGCTTGCATCGTCCTGCACCTGTCAAAGAGGCAGCTGCGGACTCTCTTGCCTCCTCCCACCGGCCGCTCCCTACCGTCGGATGCTTCCAATGTGGAGGAAGCATCGGCTGTCTTCGCCTTGTCGAGAAACTTGGCTTCCGTCAGAGACACTGGCGGTCACCACACTCCTCCGACCTTCAGGTTGTATAGGTACGACCATATAATCTCACTAAAACACAAGTAATATAATAAGCAAATAAGGGATTTTCCAGAATTATCCTAGTAAATGTGTCTAATAACATCTGAATTGCTCTGCCGTGTAGTTCCCCCCCCTCCCTTTTTTTTCTAGACCTTCACTCTCACTTTCCTCATCCACAAATCTTTCAAATCAGCATTATAGAAAATGCAATAGTGTATGTCCTTTGCTGTGTGCTAGGTTCCTGCGGATGTTATCTCCTTCTGTTGTTGACTTGTGTTTTCAAATGGTGTTGATCTGGAAATAGTTGCTTCGGCATTTTGTGGGTGTGGCACCGGTCGGTAACAAAAATATATCTGAGATTTATACCTGTAAAAAAAAAAAAAATGCTATAAAAGCTAACATGCTATTGTTAGAATGGTTAGATGCTAACTGTGAGCATGCTTATAGTTCCAAAACATCTGACTTTGAGGCGTATGCCTGCAAAATTGGCTTAAAAAGCTAGCGTTCTACTGTTAGATATATGCTAACTATAATATGCTAGAGGAAATAAAGTCAGGTAACAAAATAGTCTCTCTGAGGTTTATACTTGTAAAAAAATGCTATAAAAGCTAACATGTTGATGTTAGAATGCTTACATGCTAACTGTGATTATGCCTCTAGTGCCAAAACATCTGACTTTGATGCGTACACCTGCAAAATTTGCTGAAAAAACTAGCGTTCTACTGTTAGCATACTTACATGCTAAAGATAATATGCTAACCAATTAGCGACAGATAACAAAAACATATCTCAGGTTTATACCTGTAAAACAATTGTTATAAAAGCTAAAATGCTATTGTTAGAATGCTAACATGCTAACAATAACATGCTAACTGTGAGCATACTTATAGTTCCGAAATATCTGACTTTGAGGCGTATGCCTGCAAAATTTGCTTAAAAAGCTAGCGTTCTACTGTTAGATACATGCTAGCTATAATATGCTAGACGAAATAAAGTCAGGTAACAAAATAGTCTCTGAGGTTTATACCTGTAAAAAATGCTATAAAAGCTAACATTTTAATGTTAGAATGCTTACATGCTAACTGTTATTATGCCTCTAGTGCCAAAACATCTGACTTTGATGCGTCCACCTGCAAAATTTGCTGAAAAAACTAGCATTCTTCTGTTAGCATACTTACATGCTAACGATAATATGCCAACCAATTAGCGACAGGTAACAAAAACATCTCAGGTTTATACCTGTAAAACAATTGTTATAAAAGCTAAAATGCTATTGTTAGAATGCGAACATGCTAACTGTGAGCATGCTTATAGTTCCAAAACATCTGACTTTGAGGCGTATGCCTGCAAAATTTGCTTAAAAAGCTGGCGTTCTACTGTTAGATACATGCTAACTATAATATGCTAGAAGAAATAAAGTCAGGTAACGAAATAGTCTCTGAGGTTTATACCTGTAAAAAATGCTATAAAAGCTAACATTTTAATGTTAGAATGATTACATGCTAACTGTTATTATGCCTTTAGTGCCAAAACATCTGACTTTGATGCGTACACCTGCAAAATTTGCTGAAAAAACTAGCATTCTACTGTTAGCATACTTACATGCTAACGATAACATGCTAACCAATTAGCGACAGGTAACAAAAACATATCTCAGGTTTATACCTGTAAAACAATTGTTATAAAAGCTAAAATGCTATTGTTAGAATGCTAACATGCTAACAATAACATGCTAACTCTGAGCATGCTTATAGTTCCAAAACATCTGACTTTGAGGCGTATGCCTGCAAAATTTGCTTAAAAAGCTAGCGTTCTACTGTTAGATACATGCTAACTATAATATGCTAGAGGAAATAAAGTCCGGTAACAAAATAGCCTCTGAGGTTTATACCTGTAAAAAATGCTATAAAAGCTAACATGTTAATGTTAGAATGCTTACATGCTAACTGTTATTATGCCTCTAGTGCCAAAACATCTGACTTTGATGCGTACACCTGCAAAATTTGCTTAAAAAACTAGCATTCTTCTGTTAGCATACTTACTTGCTAACGATAATATGCTAACCAATTAGCGACAGGTAACAAAAACATATCTCAGGTTTATACCTGTAAAAAAATTGTTATAAAAGCTAAAATGCTATTGTTAGAATGCTAATATGCTAACGATAACATGCTAACTGTGAGCATGCTTATAGTTCCAAAACATCTGACTTTGAGGCGTATACCTGCAAAATTTGCTTAAAAAGCTAGCGTTCTACTGTTAGATACATGCTAACTATAATATGCTAGAGGAAATAAAGTCAGGTAACAAAATAGTCTCTGAGGTTTATACCTGTAAAAAATGCTACAAAAGCTAACATGTTAATGTTAGAATGCTTACATGCTAACTGTGAGCATACTTATAGTTCCAAAACATCTGACTTTGATGCGTACACCTGCAAAATTTGCTTAAAAACTAGCATTCTACTGTTAGCATGCTTACCTGCTAACGATAATATGCTAACCAATTAGCGACAGGTAACAAAAACATATCTCAGGTTTATGCCTCTAAATTTTTTTTTATAAAAGCTAAAATGCTATTGTTAGAATGCTAACATGCTAACTGTGAGCATTCCTTTAGTGCCAAAACATCTGACTTTGAAGTATATATATAAGTGTATATATGTATATATATATATATATGTATATATATATATATATATATATGTATATATATATATATATATATGTATATATATATATATATATATATGTATATATATATATATATATATATATATATATATATATATATATATATATATATATATGTATATATATATATATATATATATATATATGTATATATATATATATATATATATATATATATGTATATATATATATATATATATATATATATATATATATATATATATATATATATATATGTGTATGTATATGTATATATATGTATATATATATATGTATATGTATATATATGTATATATATATATATATATATATGTATGTATATGTATATATATGTATATATATATATGTATATGTATATATATGTATATATATATATATATATATATATATGTATGTATATGTATATATATGTATATATATATATATATATATGTATGTATATGTATATATATATATATATATGTATATATATGTATATGTATATGTATATATATATATATATATATATATATATATATATATGTATGTATATGTATATGTATGACAACTATATGTGTTAATGTTAGAAAGCATAACAGCTGTAAGTTTTTTATTGATTGTCCGACTGTTGCCAAATTTGGCCAAAAGATTGGGAATCAATCTGACTCTTTGACCTTCAAAATAGCTCCAGGTTGTTCCAAGTGGGGTTCAGTGACCCTCACTTCAGAGAATATAAGACAGCTGCTCCCCGAAAACCTGACATATTTTCTGCAATTTTCTCTCCACCCCAGGCTGAGTAACACCATCTCACTGTATGAACTTTGAAAGCCCCTTAGGTTAGCACAGGGGCCTCATTGTTGTGGCCCCCCACCCCTTTGCAGATTTATTTTTAACACTGGAGTGGGGGAAAGTGCATTTTTGAAAAGAGTTTGATGTTCTGTAAGTCGGTGAAGGCATTCTGACTGGTGATCTGACGGGTGTTGTTGATGTTGATATTAGTCAAATGTTCCGATGTTCCTATCCTATAATTTGACAATATATTATAGAACCGTGAATGTTTTATAGCAAGTAAAGTAGCACACAATAACACATTTAAGCTTAATTTACAACATTTTGAATTTGCTCGTATTTTAATCAGTTGATGTATGCTACATGCTACATTTAATTGTAAAAAAATAAACTGGCTAGTCCGCAACAACTAAACAAAAGCAAATCTTCCATCTCTCCCTAGCATGGCCCAAAACGTACAGTAGATGGCAATATCGTCCTGTTTAAGAGTGTCACAACATTGCTGTTTACGGCAGACAAACTGCTTTACGGTAGACGAAAACGTGACTGCTGTTGTTGTGTGTTGTGGGGCGGCATAGCTCGGTTGGTAGAGCGGCCGTGCCAGCAATTTGAGGGTTGCAAGTTAGATCCCCGCTTCCGCCATCCTAGTCACTGCCGTTGTGTCCTTGGGCAAGACACTTTACCCACCTGCTCCCAGTGCCACCCACATTGGTTTTAATGTAACTTAGATATTGGGTTTCACTATGGAAAGCGCTTTGAGTCACTAGAGAAAAGCGCTATATAAATATAATTCACTTCACTTCACTAGAACTGGGAATGTTTTATAGAAAGTAAAGTAACACGATATAACACATTTAAGCTTCATTTATAACATTTTGAATTTGCTCGTATTTTAAATCAGATGATGTATGCCACATTTAATTGTAACAAAATAAAGTGGCTAGTCCGCAACAACTAAACAAAAGCAAATCTTCCATCTCTCCCTA
The DNA here is from genome assembly GCF_033978795.1 of Nerophis ophidion. Lineage (NCBI taxonomy): Eukaryota > Metazoa > Chordata > Actinopteri > Syngnathiformes > Syngnathidae > Nerophis > Nerophis ophidion. Next base: position 47,210,444 of record NC_084627.1, on the reverse strand, counting down.
GCATGGCCCAAAACGTACAGTAGATTTCAGTATTGTCCTGTTTAAGAGTGTCACAACATTGCTGTTTACGGCAGACGAACTGCTTTACGGTAGACAAAAACGTGACTGCTGTTGTTGTGTGTTGTTACTGCGCTGGGAGGACATTAATGAAACGGCCTAACAATAAACCCACATAAGACACCAAGAACTCGCCCTCGGTCATTCTACAGTTATAACGTCATTGGGCAGGCACGCTGTTTATTTTGTGAGAAAGCGGACGTAAAAACAGGCTGTCGACACGTCACTCAGGTCCGAGAGGCGCTGAATTTCGTGAGTCTCCCGGAAAATCCGGGAGGGTTGGCAAGGTCCTCTCCAAGGTTTCTCATAGTCAGCATTGTCACTGGCGTCCCACTGGGTGTGAGTTTTCCTTGCCCTTTTGTGGGTTCTTCTGAGGATGTCGTAGTGGTTTGTACAGTCCTTTAAGACATTTGTGATTTAGGGCTATATAAATAAACTTTGATTGATTGATTGATGAAGTATGGGGTGTGCCAGGACCGCCCTCGAAGACAATGACAGGTGAGTAAATGGCCCAGGTGGGCCCTGTTATCTAATCACCTGTCGCCTTTATTAGCAGCAGCCGGGGCGAGACACGTTGTTGGAGTGTGTTAGTCCGAGGACCCCACTAGAGGGCAACCTCTTCAAATAGCATGCGTACGTTAAAATGTAACACCTAGCATGTGTCTTAACAATCAGTTAGCATGTCTCAGGTATTAAGTAACACGGCTGTTAGGTGTATGGTTGCGGGAGTAAAGAAAAAAGTGAAAAAACGTACCAAGTCGAACTCAACGAGTAAATTGTCGCTGGGACTGAGCACGGCGAGAAAAGTTAGTGCCTTGACGCTCGGTGCTCGCTCCTAATTAAAACCGTACGACTCCGGGAACAGCATTGTGCTCAAAAAGTTTGTCTACAAAAGTACTTAAAAAACAACAAAACAAAAGACGAGGTTTTCATTTTCTCCGCCAATTAATGCCAGGTTTCTTTCGCCTCAGGACAAAAGAGGAGCGCGGAATAATGAGAAAAAACAATCGGATCGCTGGCAATGGCGAAATGGGACGGAACTGCAGGATTCCTTTCATTTGTTTTTTGTTTTTTTTTACACCAACTTTAACAAGGCATCTGTTAAAACTGGATTAAGTTGGCACTTAGCGGGAAGCGTGTCCTACTTTTAACTTTCACTTTCGTTTTCAGGGGACAGTACAGAGAAAGTGCTGTGATTTCAACAGCTTGACAGTTGATGACCGGGACAATGTCTCCTCCCCGGCGGAAGCATCTGTCTGCTGAATTATTCAAGCGCCTCAGATCATTAGGTGCGTTTCAAGCTTGCGCAGCAGCAATCAGCAGCGTCGTTACAGGACTGGATCACCTGCCATCCAATAATATTTCATGTCTACTTAGGAATGAAGATTGCGCCAACATTCGACTAATTTGAGTGTGCAGTGCGGGGGAGACTTTCCCTACCATGGTTTTTATGCAGGACGTGTCGATTGATCAATATCGGCGCATTTTTGGGAAAAAGTACAAACCCCGTTTCCATTTGAGTTGGGAAATTGTGTTAGATGTAAATATAAACAGAATACAATGATTTGCAAATCCTTTTCAACCCATATTCAGTTGAATATGCTACAAAGACAACATAATCATTAACTTTGGAATTTGAAGCCAGCAACACGTGACAAAAAAGTTGGGAAAGTGACAATAAATACTGATAAAGTTGAGGAATGCTCATCAAACACTTATTTGGAACATCCCACAGGTGTGCAGGCTAATTGGGAACAGGTGGGTGCCATGATTGGGTATAAAAACAGCTTCCCAAAAAATGCTCAGTCTTTCCCAAGAAAGGATGGGGCGAGGTACACCCCTTTGTCCACAACTGCGTAAGCAAATAGTCAAACATTTTAAGAACAACGTTTCTCAAAGTGCAATTGCAAGAAATTTAGGGATTTCAACTTCTACGCTCCATAATATCATCAAAAGGTTCAGAGAATCTGGAAAAATCACTCCACGCAAGCGGCATGGCCGGAAACCAACATTGAATGACCGTGACCTTCCATCCCTCAGACGGCACTGTATCAAAAACCAACATCAATATCTAAAGGATATCACCACATGGGCTCAGGAACACTTCAGAAAAACACTGTCTCTGAATAAAGTTTGTCGCTACATCTGTAAGTGCAAGTTAAAGCTCTACTATGCAAAGCAAAAGCCATTTATCAACAACATCCAGAAACGGCACCGGCGTCTCTGGGCCCGAGTTCATCTAAGATGGACTGATGCAGAGTGGAAAAGTGTTCTGTGCTCTGAAAAGTCCAAACTGTTTTCGGAAATATTCTAAATCGTGTCATCCAGACCAAAGGGGAAGCGAATTATCCAGACTGTTATCGACGCAAAGTTCAAAAGCCAGCATCTGTGATGGTATGGGGGTGCATTAGTGCCCAAGGCATGGGTAACTTAGTGAAGTGAAGTGAAGTGAAGTGAATTATATTTATATAGCGCTTTTCTCTAGTGACTCAAAGCGCTTTACATAGTGAAACCCAATATCTAAGTTATATTTAAACCAGTGTGGGTGGCACTGGGAGCAGGTGGGTAAAGTGTCTTGCCCAAGGACACAACAGTAGTGACCAGGATGGCGTAAGCAGGAATCGAACCTGCAACCCTCAAGTTGCTGGCACGGCCGCTCTACCAAACGAGCTATGCCGCTCATCTGTGAAGGCACCATTAGTGCTGAAAGGAACATACAGGTTTTGGAGCAACATATGTTGTCATTTAAGCGCCTTCTTTTTAGGATGCCCCTGCTTATTTCAGCAAGACAATGCCAAGCCACATTCAGCACGTGTTACAACAGCGTGGCTTCGCTAAAAAAGGGTGCAGGTACTTTCCTGGCCCGCCTGCAGTCCAGACCTGTCTCCCATGGAAAATGTGTGGCTCATTATGAAGCGTAAAATACGACAGTGGAGACCCCGGACTGTTGAAGGACTGAAGCTCTACATAAAACAAGAATGGGAAAGAATTCCACTTTCAAAGCTTCAACAATTAGTTTCCTCAGTTCCCAAACGTTTATTGAGTGTTGTTAAAAGAAAAGGTGATGTAACACAGTGGTGAACATGTCCTTTCCCAACTACTTTGGCACGCGTTGCTGCCATAACATTCTATGTTAATTATTATTTGCAAAAAAAAATAAAAAAAAGTTTATGAGTTTGAACATTAAATATCTTGTCTTTGTAGCATATTCAACTGAATATGGGTTGAAAAGGATTTGCAAATCATTGTATTCTGTTTATATTTACATCTAACACAATTTCCCAACTCATATGGAAACGGGGTTTGTATATCAGTCTGTAAAGTCGCCATGAAAGCACTAAAACATACCGGTGTAGTGAGTTTACTTTATTCACCAAAGGAACTTTAGTTATTAGAGAGTTCCGGTCGAATATTGTTTTACGGGACACATTTCCGGCTTTGATGATGATCTGTGAAACATCATCAATGCGACATTTTGACCAAAGAACAACCATTACATGTTATGTAGACCACAAGGAAGTGTTTTACATTTAGAAAAAAATAAAAATAATATGACCCCTTTGATGTGGCCTATAATCCAGTGCACCTTTTGTATAAAAATAGGCCTGAGTAGACCCACTAATCAGCAGTGCTTCTTATAATCCGGTGCGCCCTATGGTCCGGAAAATACGGTAATTAAGATAACTATTGTAAAATAGAATGACTTAAACTGATGTGAGTATATTCTTGTTTTTTCCTGGCTGGGGAATGTAAGGATTTTTCACTCGACACAACCTAGTTTGCATGTGGGTAGGCTGAACAGTTTCTGCTTTTTGAACATAATTAATATTGATTGATAACTGTCTGGCGCCATAATGATTGATGACCAGGGCAGTGTGTGTTGGCACTTTGTTGTTTAAATTGTGTGTGTCGGCCATGTGTCATTTGTCCTTGAGTCAGTGAACATCTTGTATCGAGACCTGACTGATCTGTTTTCACTCCGTTCTCATTCATCAGTCAGTTGCAAATCAATAATGAAAAAGGCAACTTCTGGGCCACGGTATGGACTTCATGCATAATGTGATGAATGCATATTTAATTGCCCTGCAGATGTTTAGCATGATCACCAGGTAGTTTGGAGGCCCCATGGCGGGGTCGACCCCATGGGGGAACTTAAGCATGTGGACTAACATGAATAAAGCGAGCTGTAGAAGGGCAGTTTTTGATATTTAAAAAATATTTATTTGTTGGGAAAAATGCATCCATCCATCCATTTTCTTCCGCTATCCGAGGTCAGGTCGCGGGGGCAGCAACCTAAACAGAGAACCCCAGACTTCCCTCTCCCCAGCAACTTCGTCCAACCCCTCCCAGGGGATCTCCGAGGCCTTGACAGGCCAGCCGGGAGACATAGTCTTCCCAAAATGTCCTGGGTCTTCCCCGTGGCCTCCTACCGGTTGGACGTGCACGAAACACCTCCCTAGGGAGGCATTCAGGTGGCATCTTGGCCAGATGCCCGAACCACCTCATCTGGCTCCTCTCCATGTAGTGGGGACAGGAAATAATAAACACACAGAGGAGAAACTAAAACACAAACAAACTGTCAGTGGTAAGCCTGACAGAATGGTCAAAAATTCAACCAATAGCGCCTTATTGGAGTGAAAGTTGCCAAGGGACATGTAAGCAAATATTAACATTGCTGTATGTATACTTTTGACCCAGGAGATTTGCTCATATTTGCAGTAGAGCCATAATAAATTCATAACAGAAACAAACTTCATGAATGTTTTTTGTGACCAACAAGTATGTGCTACAATCATTCAATCACAATAAAAATAGAGTTATAGAAATGATTGGAAACTCAAGACAGCCATGACTTTATGTTCTTTAAAACTGTATGTAAACTTTTGACTTCACATGCATGGTTAAGCACGTCCGAATCTTTCACTTTTCCTCACCATTTTTAATTCCGCCTGTGTGCTCGTTGCCTCATCTGGCTGCCGTCCTCATCTAATTGGACCGCGGGGGCTCGTTAGGCCTTCCGTACTGAACAGCAAACACGCGACACATCAGGGCGACGTCCCAAAGAGGAACGCAAATGCCAACAGCTGGCTAGTGATGTCTCAAGTAAACACGCAGTCAGCTTTTACAACAGCAGAACTGGACAATTCCAAAGCAAACTGGATGGAGGGCAGACACACTTGCGACTTGTGAGAAAAATTATACTCGCCTCAAAAGTATGAAAGGGGTCGGCAACCAAAAACGTTGAAAGAGCCACATTGGACCAAAAATACAAAATAAAACGAATCTGTCTGGAGTCGCAAAAAATGAAAAGTCTTATATAAGTGTTATAATGAAGGCAACACATGATGTAAGTGTCTATATTAGCCTACTATCAAAATGACTTAAAAAGTCTTATATAAGTGTTATAATGAAGGCAACACATGAAATGTCTATATTAATTATATTAGCCTACTATCAAAATGACTTTAAAAGTATTATATAAGTATTATAATACAGACAACACATGATGTGTCTATATTAGCCTACTATCAAAATGACTTTAAAAGTCTTATATAAGTGTTATACTTAAGGCAACACATGATGTAAGTGTCTATATTAGCCTACTATCAAAATGACTTTAAAAGTCTTATATAAGTGTTATACTTAAGGCAACACATGATGTAAGTGTCTACATCAGCTATATTAGCCTACTATCAAAATGACTTTAAAAGTCTTATATAAGTGTTATAATGAAGGCAACACATGATGTAAGTGTCTACATCAGCTATATTAGCCTACTATCAAAATGACTTTAAAAGTCTTATATAAGTGTTATAATGAAGGCAACACATGATGTAAGTGTCTATATTAATTATATTAGCCTACTATCAAAATGACTTTAAAAGTCTTGTATAAGTGTTATAATTAAGGCAACATTTTGTGGCTGAACAGATGTTTACCTTATTCCAATAAACATCTGGACCTTGGTACCAAGCACTCAGTCTGGATCCGTCCAAGCTAAGTCTATGAGCATGATCTGATGAAAACTACTCGGATGAGAGGTCTTCTAACACAACTGATCAGTAGATTGTCATGAGAAGAGCAAAACCTGATAAATGAGGAGACCCATAGACATCTGATTACATTAGTGCTAATAATACAGCGAAAAATAACTGCAATAATTTGTAGGACAATAAATCGGTCATCAAACTGTATTATTGGCCCGAGCCTACACACATAGTCCTACTCCCCAATAAAGATTGACTTTTTCCCAACTTTCTCCGGTTCCCTCTCTTTAAGAAGGGGAACCGGAGGGTGTGTTCTAACTATCGTGGGATCACACTCCTCAGCTTTCTCAGTAAGGTCTATTCAGGTGTACTGCAAGATAGTCGAACCTCGGATTCAGGAGGAACAGTGTGGTTTTCGTCCTGGTCGTGGAACTGTGGACCAGCTCTATACTCTCGGCAGGGTTCTTGAGGGTGCATGGGAGTTTGCCCAACCAGTCTACATGTGCTTTGTAGACTTGGAGAAGGCATTCGACCGTGTCCCTCGGGAAGTCCTGTGGGGAGTGCTCAGAGAGTATGGGGTATCGGACTGTCTTATTGTGGCGGTTCGCTCCCTGTATGATCAGTGTCAGACCTTAGTCCGCATTGCCGGCAGTAAGTCGGACACATTTCCAGTGAGGGTTGGACTCCGCCAAGGCTGTCCTTTGTCACCCATTCTGTTCATAACTTTTATGGACAGAATTTCTAGGCGCAGTCAAGGCGTTGAGGGGTTCCCGTTTGGTGGCTGCAGGATTAGGTCTCTGCTTTTTGCAGATGATGTGGTCCTGATGGCCTCATCTGGCCAAGATCTTCAGCTCTCACTGGATCAATTCGCAGCCGAGTGTGAAGCGACTGGGATGAGAATCAGCACCTCCAAGTCCGAGTCCATGGTTGTCGCCCGGAAAAGGATAGAGTGCCATCTCCGGGTTGGGGAGGAGACCCTGCCCCAAGTGGAAGAGTTCAAGTACCTCAGAGTCTTGTTCACGAGTGGATCGTGAGATCGACAGGCGGATCGGTGCGGCGTCTTCAGTAATGCGGACGCTGTATCGAACCTTTGTGGTGAAGAAGGAGCTGAGCCGGAAGGCAAAACTCTCAATTTACCGGGTGATCTACGTTCCCATCCTCACCTATGGTCATGAGCTTTGGGTTTATGACTGAAAGGACAAGATCTTGGGTACAACCGGCCGAAATTAGGTTCCTTCACCGGGTGGCGGGTCTCTCCCTTAGAGATAGGGTGAGAAGCCCTATCAGCACTCTTATTTTGGTTAAGCTTCCTGTTTGTCTCCCTGAGTGCTTTGTTTCCCCTCAGCTGTGGCTGATTGGCACCTGGCCACACCTGGTGTCAATCAGCCAGGTTCTATTATACCTGCTTTGTTCCTCCAGTCAGTGCTGGATTATTGTCATGTCGATGCCACGTCTCGTCGCTCTTGTCGTTGCTACCTGTCGTGTCGTATGTTGTCGAGTCAATGCAGCGTTGCGGTAAGCTATATTTAGTTAGATGTTTTTAGCTTACTGTCTTTTGTTCCCTGCTTCCCGTTTGTTTTCTTATAAGTACAACTTCTATTTCCTTCTATTTTGTTTGTTATCCGCCCACGTGCGCGCTTTTTGTTTGAACTTTTTCTTTTGTTTTTGTCTTAGTGTTTAATTAAATCATGTTTTCTTGCAAAAATTCTCCCTCCATCTCTTCATCTTGGGGTTCGTCAACAACAAACTTTGACACATTCCTCTTGACAAAATTGGTGCAGTTCAGCTAAATGTGTTGGTTTTCTGACATGGACTTGTTTCTTCAGCATTGTCCACACGTTTAAGTCAGGACTTTGGGGAAAAAAATTCTAAAACCTTCATTCTAGCCTGATTTAGTCATTCATTTACCACTTTATACGTGTGTTTGGGGTCATTGTCCTGTTGCGCCCAAGACCCAACCTCCGGGCTGATGATTTTTAGCTTGTCCTAAGAAGAATTTGGAGGTATTTGTCAAGTATTGATGGTGACGAATCCCAAGATGCAGAGATGGCAGGCTCGGTGCAGGACAACATGATTTAATCTCCCAAAAAAAATGCGTGCAAAACACAAACAGGAACAGGAACTAGCAAACAGGAAACAGAAAACAGCAAGCTGCAAACAGCCCGCACCATGACACTTTTGATTTAAACTTTTATTAGTAGATTGCACAGTACAGTACATATTCCGTACAATTGACCACTAAATTTTAACACCTGAATAAGTTTTTCAACTTGTTTAAGGTCCACGTTAATCAATTCATACTAGTAGCTTACAGCAAACAGCGACAATACTCCAGCCCTGACTGGAGGGCAGGGCAGGTATAAATAGCAGCCGACTGATTGACACCAGGTGTGGCCAGGTACCTATCAGCCGCAGCTTTGGGGAAACAGCGCTCATGGAGATAAGCAGAAAACTGAACCAAAATAAGAACGCTGACAGGAAATAACAAAAACCGAGGAAAAACTAACACATAACCAAACTGTCAGTGACAAGCCTAACAGCAATTCTCCTTTTTCATTGTCCCGTTTACTCTCTGTAAAGCACCAGTTCCATTGGCAGCAAAACAGGCCCCTGACAGTTTGTTTGAGTTTTTGTTTTTTCCTCTTTGTGTAGTATTTCCTGTCAGCGCTCTTATTTTGTTGGTTTCCTGTCTTTCTCCATTAGCGCTGTTTCCCCTTAGCTGCGGCTGATTGGAACCTGGCCACACCTGGTGTTAATCAGCCCGATTCCTATTCCAGATCTGTTTTCTCCTCCAGTCAGGGCTGGATTATTGTCATGTATTGTCGCTTCTGTATTGTCACTCCTGCCGTGTCGTGTCTTTGCAGCGTAGCGGTAAGCTATATTCGTTAGATGTTTGTAGCTTACTGTTTTTGGTTCCCTGCTTCCCGTTTGTTTTCATATCACAAGTACGACTTCCGTTATCCTGCTCGCTAACCACTAGCTTCCACGCTAGGCCCTTTTTGTTTTTTTTTAGCTCCCATGCTAGCTCTCTTAGTTGGTTGTCCCCCTCGTGCGCGCTTTTTGTTGTACCCCTTTTGGTTCTTGTTTTAGTATTTTTTTTAATTAAATTATGTTTTCCTATCCAATGCCTGCCTCCATCTCTGCATCTTGGGGTTCGTCAACAACAAACTTTGGCAAGCATAATACTACCACCACCACCATGCTTGACGGTAGGTATGGTGTTCCTGGGATCCAAACCAAACATATTAATGGATATTGTGGCCAAACAGCTCCATTTTTTGTTTTATCTGAACACAAAACTGTCCTCTATCTTTTTCCATGTGATGTGAAGTGAAGTGAATTATATTTATATAGCGCTTTTCTCAAGTGACTCAAAGCGCTTTACATAGTGACACCCAATATCTAAGTTACATTTAAACCAGTGTGGGTGGCACTGGGAGCAGGTGGGTAAAGTGTCTTGCCCAAGGACACAACGGCAGTAACTAGGATGGCACAAGCGGGAATCGAACCTGCAACCCTCAAGTTGCTGGCACGGCCACTCTACCAACCGAGCTATTGTTGAAACATAAATTGAGTTGTTTGGCCACAATACCCAGCAATATGTCTGGAGGACAAAAGGTGAGGCCTTTAGTTCCAGGAACACCACACCTACTGTCAAGCATGGTGGTGGTAGTGTTATGCTCTGGGCCCAAACACACGTCAAATGAAGGTTTTAGAATGAAGGCCTTCCCAAAGCCCTGATTTAAACGTGTGGACAATGCTGAAGAAACAAGTCCATGTTAGAAAACCAACACATTTAGCTGAACTGCACCAATTTTGTCAAGGGTAGTGGTCAAAAATATAAGATATAATCATTTCTAAGCAGCTAAAAAAAAAAAAAAAGTCACACACCATATAGTTCATAATAAGCTATGTTTGCAGACTGTTGCTTTTGGAAGTGTCCCCTTTCATTGTCGGATTGTGATGGATAGTTTTAGGAACCCAAGCAAACCGTGATTGGTTACTGCTGGTGTAAGGAAGGGAAGTGTGAGTCGGCGGATCACGACACCATTACGCACCGGAATTGATCACAAGGGCCCGAGCGGGTGGATCCAGCTCTCCGTTTAATGAATAATTTAAATGTGAATGATGACTCAGCACGTGCATGTGTGTTTACTCCAATGGAAATATATACAGTGAGAGAATCCAATACCTTGCTTCTGTTGAAGGTGGCTCATGTATCAACACGGAGGAGAATTGTAATGTCTTTCAGCTTCAAACCTGTTCGATTTCTGTATTTAATAGAGGGATTATGTGAACGCAAAATATTGAAGGTTAACCAAAATACAAACCCCGTTTCCATATGAGTTGGGAAATTGTGTTAGATGTAAATATAAACGGAATACAATGATTCAAATCATTTTCAACCCATATTCAATTGAATGCACTACAAAGACCAGATATTTAATGTTCAAACTGATAAACTTAATTTTTTTTTGCAAATAATAATTAACTTACAATTTCATGGCTGCAACATGTGCCAAAGTAGTTGGGAAAGGGCATGTTCACCACTGTGTTACATCACCTCACTCAATAAATGTTTGGGAACTGAGGAAACTAATTGTTGAAATATTGAAAGTGGAATTATTTCCCATTCTTGTTTTATGTAGAGCTTCAGTCCTTCAACAGTCCGGGGTCTCCGCTGTCGTATTTTACGCTTCATAAAGCGCCACACATTTTCCATGGGAGACAGGTCTGGACTGCAGGGGGGCCAGGAAAGTACTTGCACTCTTTTACTACGAAACCACACTGTTGTAACACGTGGCTTGGCATTGTCTTGCTGAAATAAGCAGGGGCGTCCATGATAACGTTGGTTGGATGACAACATATGTTGCTCCAAAACCTGTATGTACCTTTCAGCATTAATGGTGCCTTCACAGATGTGTAAGTTACCCATGCCTTGGGCACTAATACACCCCCATACCATCACAGATGCTGGCTTTTGAAGTTCGCGCCTATAACAATCCGGATGGTTATTTTCCTCATTGTTCCGGAGGAAACCACGTCCGCAGTTTCCACATATAATTTGAAATGTGGACTCGTCAGACCACAGAACACTTTTCCACTTTGCATCAATCCATCTTAGATGAACTCCGGCCCAGCGAAGCCAGCGGCGTTCCTGGGTGTTGTCGATAAATGGCTTTTGCTTTGCATAGCAGAGTTTTAACTTGCACTTACAGATGTAGCGACCAACTGTCGTTACTGACAGTGGTTTTCTGAAGTGTTCCTGAGCCCATGTGGTGATATCCTTTACACACTGATGTCTGTTTTTGATGCAGTGCCACCTGAGGGATCAATGGTCCGTAATATCATCGCTTACGTGCCGTTATTTCTCCAGATTCTCTGAACCTTTTGATGATTTTACGCACCGCAGATGGCAAAATCCCTAAATTCCTTGCAATAGCTCGTTGAGAAATGTTGTTCTAAAACTGTTCGACAATTTGCTTACAAATTGGTGACCCTCACCCCATCCTTGTTTGTGAATTACTTAGCATTTCATGGAAGCTGCTTTTTATACCCAATCATGGCACCCACCTGTTCCCAATTAGCCTGCACACCTGTGGGATGTTCCAAATAAGTGTTTGATGAGCATTCCTCAACTTTATCAATATTTATTGCCACCTTTCCCAACTTCTTTGTCACGTGTTGTCTTTGTAGCATATTCAACTGAATATGGGTAGAAAATTACTTGCAAATCATTGTATTCTGTTTATATTTACATCCAACACAATTTCCCAACTCATATGGAAACGGGTTTGTAGCTAAAAAGCACATTTTTGTGTTATGGACCAATGCCAGCATGGAGGCTGTTTGTGTGACAATGTCACTCCATCACAGAGAAAGCCTAGATGCTGCACACGATAGGGACGGAAGTATTAAAACAACCGGGATCGTTACAACTGCAGGAAATGAAATTGGAACTAGATAAAAGGAGTCGGTTCCCACCGTGCAGCAACAAACGACTCCAATCTTTTAGGAAGAATTTATTTAATGCAGTGGTTCTCAACCTTTTTTCAGTGCAAACATTTTTTTTAATTCAAGTACCCCCTAATCAGAGCAAAACATTTTTGTTTGAAAAAAAGACATAAATAAGTAAAATACAGCACTATGTCATCAGTTTCTGATTTATTAAATTGTATAACAGTGCAAAATATTGCTCATTTGTAGTGGTCTTTCTTGAACTATTTGGAAAAAAAGATATAAAAATAACTAAAAACTTGTTGAAACATAAACGGGTGATTCAAATATAAATAACGAATAATCATCAACTTAAAGTGCCCTATTGGGGATTGTAATAAAGATCCATCTGGACCACCAAGCACCGACATAAGAGCCCGTTTCAGAGTTACAATATTGTTTTCTTTTTCTTTAAGTCTCTCAGTTGCTTTCCAGCAATTGTATTTTTCCCTTTCGTTCTCGCTCGCGCTCTGGCTCCAGCCCCAACCCCGTCTCTTCTCCTGGCTGTGGCTTATAACAGAGCGACAGGTGATTAGATAACAAGGCCCATGTGGGCCATCTACACAACTGTCGCTGATTTCGAAGCTGGTCCTGGCACATCCCTGTTCGATGCAGGCCCGCAGGCCACGCCCCCCTCCTCAGTTAGCTTCAGAATAACAATGTTATTACAAAGAATAAGAGACCTATTATACTCTAGAAATGTTGGTCTTACTTAAAAATGCACGTGTTTAGTTGTGTTCAGTGTTAAAAAAAATATTATATGGCTCTTACGGAATTATATTTTAAAACAGGGGTGCCCACACTTTTTCTGCAGGCGAGCTACTTTTCAATTGACCAACTCGAGGGGATCTACCTCATTTATATATATCATTTATATTTATTTATTTATGAAAGAGACCTTTTTGTAAACAAGTTAAATGTGTTTAATGATAATACAAGCATGTGTAACACATATAGATGTCTTTCTTTCACAAAGACAAGAATATAAGTTGGTGTATTACCTGATTCTGATGACTTGCATTGATTGGAATCAGACAGTAATGATGATAACGCCCACATTTTCAAATGGAGGAGAAAAAAAGTTGTCCTTTCTGTACAATACCACATGAAAGTGATTGGTTTTTGGCGTCTAATTCATCCAGCTTCCATACACTTTACAAGAAAAACATTGGCGGCAAATTCCGTAGCTTGCTTGATTGACATTCACGGCACCCGAGGGTCTTGTGAGATGACGCTGGCTGCTGCCAGTTCATTATTATGAAAAAATGACAGCGAGGAAGGCGAGAAACACTTTTTATTTCAACAGACTTTCGCGCCGTCCCTTCCGTCAAAACTCTAAAGGCCGACTGCACATTTCCTATCTTCACAATAAAAGCCCTGCTTCATGCTGCCTGCGCTAACAAAATAAGAGTCTCGGAAAGCTGGCGTGCACAAGTGATGTGCACGCCAGCTTTCTGAGGGATCGCTTGTGCACGCCAGTTTTCCGAGACTCTGTATTTAGTTAGCGCAGGCAGCATGAAGCAGGGCTTTTATTGTGAAGATAGGAAATGTGCAGTCGGCCTTTAGAGTTTTGACGGAAGGGACGGCGCGAGAGTCTGTTGAAATAAAAAGTGTTTCTCGCCTTCCTCTCGGTCATATTTTCATAATAATGATCTTGCAGCAGCCAGCGTCATCTCACAAGACCCTCCGGTACCGTGAATGTCATTTAAGTGACGTCTTGGTGAAGATTGATGATTACTCATTTTTAGGTCTATTTTTTTTAAAAGCCTGGCTGGAGATCGACTGACACACCCCCAGCGGTGGACTGGTAGCTCGCGATCGACGTAATGGGCACCCCTGTTTTAAAATATTTGGCATTTTGGCTCTCTCAGCCAAAAAGGTTCCCGACCCCTGCTCTATAGGATTAAGAGCTATAAATGATGCATTGTGGACCGTGCATCTACCTCTGCCATGGCTGCTCCGACTTAATGCAAGGAGATGTCACTCCCTCATTTCCAGTCGTGTCCCCCCCCCCCCGCTGCAGTCCGGACTCTTAATGGATGTGGAGAGGAAACAAGCATGTCTATCTGACGCTTCGTGCTGCTAATGCAGTGCTTAAGTAGGAAGGGAACATGGGGTGGGGCCGATGTTTCCGCGTCACGAAGTAGCAGAGGTTCATTCCTGGATGTGTGGAATCTTGCCCTCTGACTCCCATTCTTGACCATTAGGATGTTTACTCCTATGTAACTCAGCCTATTATGCTACAAAGTCCTATAAATGGGATTTGCACCAATAGGACCTGAAATTGTACGGTACTAGTATAGTATCGCGGTAGTAATGAATCAATAACGGTACTATACCCTGTTTGAAAAGTACCCGTTGCCAGCGGGCGTGACATTGCTGGTTTTACAAGCAAGGGAGCATTTTCGGCAGCGCACGATCACAGAGTACTTACAAGCAGACACAGTGTGTAGACAGAAAAGGGAGAACGGACGCATTTTGGCTTGAAAACGCTATCTTGCCGATTGCATTGTAGCATATGTCCCAGCAAGAAATCTGCGTTCAAAGGACTCCGGCTTATTAGTGATTACCAAAGCCCAAAAAAAGTCTGCGGGCTATAGAGCGTTTTCCATTCGGGCTCCAGTACTCTGGAATGCCCTCCCGGTAAAAGTTTGAGATGCCACCTCAGTAGAAGCATTTAAGTCTCACCTTAAAACTCATTTGTATACTCTAGCCTTTAAATAGACGCCTTTTTTAGACCAGTTGATCTGCCGTTTCTTTTCTTTTTCTCCTATGTCCCACCCTCCCTTGTGGAGGGGGTCCGGTCCGATCCAGTGGCCATGTACTACTTGCCTGTGTATCGGCTGGGGACATCTCTGCGCTGCTGATCCGCCTCCGCTTGGGATGGTTTCCTGCTGGCTCCGCTGTGAACGGGACTCTTTGTTGTTATTGTTGTTATTCTGAAGCTAACCAATAACAAAAAAAATGTCATGTCTGTTGATCATGTTTTTGTTTGGCCATGTGCTGTTTGTCCTTTGGACTCTTTAAGTCCCTGTTTTTTTCCCCACTCTCTTGTCTGGTTTCCTTGGTTACTCATTTTGTCCACCTGTCTCTGGTGGACAAAATGCCTGCTCACCTGCTTCCCGAGCACTAATCAGAGGCAGTATTTAAGCTTGTCTTTGCCAGTCAGTCAGTCGCCCTGGCGTCAATGTGATCTTTTCTTGCTCTGTGCTGACTTGTTTCATGCCTTGCCATAGTTTCGTGCTTCATGCCATGCCAAGTAAGTTTTGTTTGATTTATCTTCATAGTCTGTTTACGCGTTAGCTTTCTTCCTTAGCCCAAGTTGTGCCTCCGATTTTTGTATGTATCTTTTTTTAGTTTAAATCAAATCATGTTTTTACCTAAATGCCATGTCCCGAGTAGCCCGTCTGCCTTCCTGGGAGAACGACCCTGCAGCAAGCTGCAACCCCCCCCCCATTGTGACATAAAATACTTCTTACCATTAATGCGACTTCTTGAACAGGTGCGGTAGAAACGGATGGATTGATTTAAATGCATGAGAATGTTTTATATTTTGCACGTTATTTTTAGCACCGTGATTATGGTGTTAAGCAATGTCAGCTAAGATTTATCTGAGAGCCAGATGCAGTCATCAAAAGAGCCACATCTGGCTCTGGAGCCATAGGTTCCCGACCCCTGCTCTAACGTCAGCCCTACGGCAACTCTGGAGGGACAAAACTCCTCCTTACCTCACATTCTGTTAACTTTTTGTTACACTAATAATGCCATTTTATGGTGGTTCTCTTTATTTAGATAAGTATCAAAATACATTTTTGTACCGGTACCAAAATATTGGTATGAGGACAACCGTACTAGTAGGCGGTTTAGAATCGGGTGAAAATCGACCTAATGAAGGGAATTTGTGAAGCAAAGAGAAGCTCCAGACTGTACAGTTTTTTTTATGGAAGGCATAAATGACTTTTGACTGATGTTTGTAAAGTTGCAAGCCTCTGCTGCAGTCTGGGCCCAAAGGAAGTTGGGAAAGAATGCTGTTTATTTGAAGGGCAGGGAGGTCTTTTCCTTCTCTGACTGTGTCTAACAGCCCAAGGAAACCCCGTCAATGACTTCATGTCTCTGCCTCCGACTCATTTTTGATGGCCAAAGGCGGCCCGAGCCGTGTCTGTAAAAAAAGGTGGCATCAAGCCGTTTTTAATTTAGTTTAAGTCAATGTCTCCTGTGATGAGGTGGCGACTTGTCCAGGGTGTACCCCGCCTTCCGCCCGATTGTAGCTGAGACAGGCGCCAGCACCCCCCGCGACCCCAAAAGGGAATAAGCGGTAGAAAATGGATGGATGGATGGAAGTCAATGTCTTTTGACAAAAATGGATTTAATTTTTAGTCATATTCTAGTCATGTACATTTATTTAGTTTCAGTCTAGTTTTAGTCAACTGAATTCCTCAACATTTTAGTTGACAAAAATACAAATTATAACAAATAACACTTATTTGACGATGTTTTGAAACCACTTTTATTAAAGGGGAACATTATCACAATTTCAAAAGGGTTATATGTAACGCCGGTTCGGCATCGTGGTACCGGGTTCGATTCCCTCGAGGATGCGTCAAACGAAGAACACAACAAAAGTAAGATCTAACAAATTTATCAACAAAAAGTGAGCTCTGAACAAAAACACTGGAGCTAATAAAAAGGGAAACAAAAGACGGTAGCGTGAAAGCTAGGAAATATGAAGAACTAAGATTTGGCACGATGGCACAAAAAATGAAAACAAAGATGATTAGCATGTGAGCTAAAGATGACAACAAAGTGGCTTAGCTAATGAGCTAGCGAGAAAAAACATACCTGACGTTACTTGTTGCATGTGAGCAAATCAGAGTCCCAGAAAGAATAAACAGAAGAGGCTGGCTTATAAAGGGAAGGTAATTAGCAGAGAACAGGTGTGCAGGAACCGGGAGTAACAGCTGAAACTAATAAGTTACCATGGTGATGGACTAAACGGGAAATAAACGGATCAGACGGAGAATGAGAACAAAGATGGAAAAACAAACAATAATATTTGAAGATCCGAGATACGGATCGCAACATTATAAACAATACAAATCAGTTCCCAGTGGCTTGTTGTATTTTTTGAAATTTTTTTCAAAATTTTACCGGTCTCGGAATATCTCTAAATAAAGCTTTAAAGTGCCTTATTTTCGGCTCTCTGCGAAGACACTGGCCATTTCCCTGTGACGTCACACAGTGCTGCCAATGTAAACAAACAATGGGAATACCACAGCAAGATATAGCGACATTAGCTCGGATTCACACTCAGATTTCAGCGATTCAACAGATTACGCATGTATTGAAACAGATGGTTGGAGTATGAAAATATTGAAGAAGAAACTGAAGCTATTGACCCTATTCATAGCCATAGCATGGCCGAATAGCTGCGTTAGCATCGCTGGTAAAATGTGCGGACCAAACGATCAGGACTTTCGCATCTTTTGACACTGGAGCAACTTAAATCCGTCGATTGGTAAGTGTTTGTTTCGCATTAAATGTGGGTGGAAGGAAACGTAATATAGTTGCAAATGCATCTGCAGGTTATCCATACATCTCTGTGCCATGTCTGCTTTAACACCGCCGGTAAATAGCATGTTAGCATCGATTAGCTTAACATGTTAGCATCGATTAGCTGGCAGTCAACATCAACAAAACTCACCTTTGTGATTTCGTTGACTATCGTTGCAAATGCATCTGCAGGTTATCCATACATCTCTGTGCCATGTCTGCTTTAACACCGCCGGTAAATAGCATGTTAGCATCGATTAGCGTAGCATGTTAGCATCGATTAGCTGGCAGTCAACATCAACAAAACTCACCTTTGTGATTTCGTTGACTATCGTTGCAAATGCATCTGCAGGTTATCCATACTAACTGTGCCATGTCTGCCTTAGCATCGCCGGTAAAATGTGGAGACACTCTGGCACATTCAATGGGGGTCTGGCGGCAGACACTTTCGCATCTTCGGGCCAGTGGTGCAACTTGAATCCCTCCCTGTTAGTGTTGTTACACCCTCCGACAACACACCGACAAGGCATGATGTCTCCAAGGTTCCAAAAAATAGTCGAAAAATAACAGAACTGAGACCCGGTGTTTGTAATGTGTGGAAAATGAAAATGGTGGGTGTGTTACCTCGGCGACGTCACATTCTGACGTCATCGCCTCCAGAGCGATAAACAGAAAGGCGTTTAATTCGCCAAAATTCACCCATTTAGAGTTCGGATATCGGTTAAAAAAATAGATGGTCTTTTTTCTGCACCATCAAGGTATATATTGACGCTTACATAGGTCTGCTGATAATGTTCCCCTTTAAGGTTATTGCAAGAACTAAATTCACAACAATGCTGCTATTTTGATGCAAATATACAACGGAGGAGCAACAATTTGCATTCCAACCGTTTTGAACTTGGACAAACATTTGACGAATTATATTCTATTGGGACCAAAATTGACATCAAAACAAATGCATTTCCATTCACAGGAATATAGTCTTAAAAAATGTGGATGAAGGCTTAAAAACCCATCTTTTTCAAAAGTACTTTTTTAGGTTTATGCAAGCTTAAGTCGGGACTCGCGGTGGACCGCTCGCCTGTGCATCGTTTGGGGACATCTCTGCACTGCTGACACGTCCCTGCTCGGGATGGTGTCCTGCTGACCCCACTATGGACTGGCTCCGCTGTGAACGGGACTCTCGCTGCTGTGTTGGATCCGCTTTGGACTGGACTCTTGCGACTGTGTTGGAGCCATTATGGATTGAACTTTCACAGTATCATGTTAGACCCGCTCGACATCCATTGCTTTCCTCCTCTCCAAGGTTCTCATAGTCATCATTGTCACCGACGTCCCACTGGGTGTGAGTTTTCCTTGCCCTTATGTGGGCCTACCGAGGATGTCGTAGTGGTTTGTGTTGTGGTTTGTGCAGCCCTTTGAGACACTAGTGATTTAGGGCTGTATAAGTAAACATTGATTGATTGATTGAAGGATAGACAATTCAACCCTTAACTCAACAATGAGTAGATGATTGTTATGTGTGTGTATATGTGTAAATAAATGAACACTGAAATTCAAGTATTTCTCTAATATATATATCTAGCTAGAATTCACTGAAAGTCAAATATTTCTTATATATATATCGGCATATATGAAATACTTGACTTGGTGAATTCTAACAATATATATATATATATATATATATATATATATATATATGTATGTATGTATGTATGTGTATGTATGTATGTATGTGTATGTATATATGTATGTATATGTTTATATGTATGTATGTATATGTATATATATGTATGTATATGTATATATATGTATGTATATGTATATATATGTATGTATATGTATACATATATGTATGTATATGTATATATATGTATGTATGTGTATATATGTATATGTATATATGTATATGTATACATGTATATATATATATGTATATGTATATATATATATATATATATATATATATATATAGCTAGAATTAACTGAAAGTCAAGTATTTCTTATGTATATACCGGTGTATATGAAATACTTGACTTGGTGAATTCTAGCTATAAACTCCTCCCCTCTTAACCACGCCCCCAACCACACCCCCCATCTCCTGAAATCAGAGGTCTCAAGTTTGGCAAGTATGATATTTTATATAATATACAGCTCTGAATCGCAATAGCGAGCTCTTACATTGCCGCAATGGCGGTGTGTCGGTGGGCTTTTGTTCTTCTTGGCCGTAATTAGATCAGGGAGTTCATGCTGGCAGTTGTGCGTGTTTAAATTGAGGTTACCATACACGCAGTCACGCTTGAGGCGGACTGCTCCGACTCCGGCAGCCATCACCGTGGCGACGACACCGGCCGTGTTTACAATTAGCATTTTCTCCTGACTAATCTGCGATGCACTGTGTGGTTGGACCACGGCCATGCCCGCTTTGAAAGTGACCAGACATGCTAAAATAGACATTTTTCCCTTGCTGGCTTTCTTCCGCTCCAGGGCATTTCTGATGATGTACATTCACGGTAATAGAGGTGGCGAGGAAGCAAATCACACGTGATGCACATCGGCCTTGTGACACTGTTTGTTCTGCATTACGGCTTTATTGTGCAAACACACCCGGAAGTACACACACATGCTGACCTGCCTGCAGGGTGGAAAGGATGATGTTTACATACAATTGTGATCAAAAGTTTACATACACTTGTAAAGAACATAATGTCATGGCTGTCTTGAGTTTCCAATCATTTCTACAACTCTTATTTTTCTGTGATTGGAGCACATACTTATTGGGTCACAAAAAGATATTCATGAAGTTTGGTTCTTTTATGAATTTATTATGGGTCTCCTGCAAATATGAGCAAATCTGCTGGGTCAAAAGTATACATACAGCAATGTTAAAGACCTACTGAAAGCCACTACTAGCGACCACACAGTCTGATAGTTTATATATCAATGATGAAATATTAACATTGCAACACATGCCAATACGGCCTTTTTAGTTTACTAAATTGCAATTTTAAATTTCCCGCAAAGTATCCTGTTGAAAACGTCGCGGAATGATGTAGCGGACATTTTTTTCCAGCCCGATCCAAGCTATAAGTAGTCTGCTTTTATCGCATAATTACACAGAATTCTGGACATCTTTCTTGCAATTTGTTCAATGAATAATGGAGACGTCAAAGAAGAAAGCTGTAGGTGGGAAGCGGTGTATTGCGCCCGCCTTTAGCAACACAAACGCAGCCGGTGTTTCCTTGTTTAAAATTCCCGAAAGTGAAGCTTTACTATGGATCAGAGCGGTCAAGCGAACATGGATCCCGACCACATGTCAACCGGCAGGTTTCGGTGCGAAAATTGTGGTAATAAATCGGTTCTTACCGTAGACATCAGCGGAGCTTGCATCCTGCTGCAGCTGCGTGGCTTCCCTCGGAGACACTGGCGGTCACCAAGCCCGTGGCCACACCCCTCCGACTTTCAGGTACCATATAATCTCACTAAAACACTAGTAACACAATAAGCAGATAAGGGATTTTCCAGAATTATCCCAGTAAATGTGTCTAATAACATCTGAATCGTTCGAGGGGGGGCATAGCTCGGTTGGTAGAGTGGCCGTGGCAGCAACTTGAGGGTTGCAGGTTCGATTCCCGCTTCCGCCATTCTAGTCAATGCCGTTGTTGCCTTGGGCAAGGCACTTTACCCACCTGCTCCCAGTGCCACCCACACTGGTTTGAATGTAACTTAGATATTGGGTTTCACTATGTAAAGCGCTTTGAGTCACTAGAGAAAAGCGCTATATAGATATAATTCACTTCACTTCTCACTACCCTCGCCTTTTTTTTTCTAGTCCTTCACTCTAATTATCCTCATCCACAAATCTTTCATCCTCGCTCAAATTAATGGGGAAATCGTCGCTTTCTCGGTCCGAATCGCTCTAGCTGCTGGTGGCCGTGATTGTAAATCAATGTTCAGATGTGAGGAGCTCCACAACCCGTGACGTCACGCGCACATTCCGGTACAGGCAAGGCTTTTTTTTTTAGGAGTAGAAAAGGTGAGGCCTTTAATCCCAGGAACACCAGTCCTACCGCCAAGCATGGTGGTGGTAACATTATTCTCTTTGCCTGTTTTGCTGCCAATGGTACTGGTGCTTTACAGAGAGTAAATGGGACAATTAAAAAGGAGGATTACCTCCAAATTCTTCAGGACAACTTAAAATCATCAACCTAGAGGTTGGATCTTGGGTGCAGTTGGGTGTTCCAACAGGACAATGACCCCAAACACACGTCAACAGTGGTAAAGAAATGGCTAAATCAGGCTAGAATTAAGAATTTGACCAGGATTGTAGGTTGGGAGTGAGTTGCTGCCATTAGACTTATTTTCAAGTGCACATCAGTTCCTGAAACAAAGCCAAACATTATTTTGCATAGCATTATTCTTCCAGGGTGTGGCCTCCGCTGCTCGGTCATGCTCCAGCTCCCCCTCTCCTCCCCCCTCCAGCAGATGGAGAATCTGGTCTATTATCAGAGCTCTCCACCGCACCTCTGAGACTTCATCACGGCCATATCTCTCTCTTCATATGCTCCTGCTCCTGCCAGGCCTCTTTTGCATCTTGGAAATCCTGCGTGATTATCCCTCCCCGCGCTTATCTGGGTGTTTGCATTATCCCGGCACAGGCCCGCCTCGTGTCGGACGGGCTGATTGGCGGTCGGGGGGTGTTCCTTCATGGATGACAGGAGCCGTGCTGTTCCTGGTGAAGCCACACTTGGCCTCAAGCTTTCCCTGCAATTTTGTGCGTTTGAAACCTTTTTGGAGTATAGCCAAATACTGCATTAGTCGCGCTTTTCTTCTTTGTCCCCATCCTCATTTTTGACGGCTTAATGCAGTGGTGTCCAAAGTGCGACCCAGGGACCGTTTTTTTAACGGCCCCACGGCAAATTTTAAAAATACGATTGAAACATTTTTTAAAAGGTAAAAAGTGATGTCATTGTGAATTATTGACCTATTCAAGGCTCCAATTACGTCACTTTAAATATTCCACTTTGAGGTATTTTTGGGGGGAAAATGTAGCATATGTTGACACCCCTTCTTAACTGTCTATGCCACGTCAAGGCTTGGTTAGCCCAGAATTTTTTTAATAATGAATGAGGGAAAAACGGAAATTTTAGTTTTTGGTCCGGCCCTCACTGACTTGGGACCATTGCAAAATGATGTGCGTCCCAAAGTCACCAGCCTTGGCGTCACTATAGACAGCCATTTTAAACTAGACAAACAAGTCAATGGCGTTTTAAAATCGTGTTTTTATCACCTTCGTCTTTTAGTAAAGGTTCAACCGTTTTCATCTTTTAACCTTTTTGAACAAGTGGTGCATGCTTTTATTTCAAGTGGCCTGGACTACTGCAATGCACTTTATGCTGGCATTAGCCAAAAAGCTCTCTCCCGGTTGCAGTTAGTCCAGAAGGCGGCAGCAGGACTTTGAACAGGGGCCAGGAAACGCCAGCATAGAACCCCAATTCTTCAGAGTTTGCACTGGCTCCCTGTTCATTTTAGAATTGATTTTAAAACATTGCTGTTTGTTTTTAAATCTTTACATGGACTGGCACCTCAATATATCTCGGACCTCATCCAAATTTACATTCCTGCGTGCGCTCTGAGGTCCGAGAGCCAGCTCCAGCTCGTGGTGCCCAAGACCAGACTTAAGACCAGGGGAGACAGGGCCTTCTCTGTGGTCGGCCCTAAGCTCTGGAACACTCTGCCCCTCCATGTTCAAACTGCTTCCACAGTGGACTCTTTTAAGTCTGGTCTTAAGACCTACTTTTATTCTTTGGCTTTTAACACTACGTGAGTTGTGTGGTCCTCTGTGTTTTTTATACACTTTGATTTCTATTTTACTGTTTTAATTGATTTTACCCTTTAAAATAGTTTCTAATCATATTTGTTTTTATATTGTTTTTATTGGTTTTATATTTATTTATTTGTTGTTTTTATTCAGTCATTGGTGGAGCATAATATATATATTTTTATTTATTTTATTTTATTTTATTTATTTATTTATTATTATTTTTTTTACAATTGTTTTTAACATGGCTGTGCAGCACTTTGGAAACGTTATTGTTGTTTAAATATGCTATATAGATAAAGTGGATTGGATTGATTGATTGATTGGTGTTTGCCATATAAAAAACTGAGCTGTTTTTTTTTTAAAGAAGGGCCTAAAACGAACAAACAAAAAACATAAACAACATCAATAAGTGAAGTGAAGTGAATTATATTTATATAGCGCTTTTCTCAAGTGACTCAAAGCGCTTTACATAGTGAAACCCAATATCTAAGTTCCGTTTAAACCAGTGTGGGTGGCACTGGGAGCAGGTGGGTAAAGTGCCTTGCCCAAAGACACAACGGCAGTGACTAGGATGGCACAAGCGGGAATCGAACCTGCAACCCTCAAGTTGCTGGCGCGGCCACTCTACCAACCGAGCTATATAGCTAAGCTATAAAACTTATAATGGAGGGATACATTTGAAGTTGATCTCAAGATTATTGTGTTAAAAGTAAACAGTAAAAAAAAAAGTATAATTTATTTTCCAACACTCTAATGAGTAAGACACTTTTGGATCCCCTATAATTTTAGTGTCATTTGTTTTTTAATGTCATTGCTCCAAAAAATAATTCATTAATTAAAATCAACGGTGTTATGAATGTGAGTGTGAATGTTGTTTATCTGTGTTGGCCCTGCGATGAGGTGGCGACTTGTCCAGGGTGTACCCCGCCTTCCGCCCAATTGTAGCTGAAATAGGCGCCAGCGCCCCCCGCGACCCCAAAAGGGAATAAGCGGTAGAAAATGGATGGATGGGTGTTATGAGTTATTGACCTTTTCAATGCTCCAATTGTTATATCATCTCAAATATTCCACTCCAAAAAATTATTGGGTGAAAATATTGCATATTTTGTGATTTTTCCATTAAAAAAAAAACAGTTTCTTTTGTGACAAAACGAGCATACAATTTAAATCTTACAAATCATTATATTGACGGATAGACCTAATGTTGATCGAGAGATTTAAAACTTTAATAATAATAAAAAAATAATACTGAATAATGACACATTTTTATATTTTTTGGACCAAAATCCTTTGGGGTCCCTGAGTGGAGGCCGGAATGTATTTTTTTTATACATATATCGTATTGTTTTTTTTTTAAATAAAAAGAAACGAGGAACAGCGGGAGGCCGTGATTTTATCTCTAGCTGGTTAATAATGTTGACTCTTTGGCCTGAATTGGTTGCTGATGTCGAGCCACCTACTTGCCAATATGTGCACTGATAACACAAATGCAGGCCTGGGGTTGGCTTTCCTGCTATTGATCAGACAGTTTGAACAGAGATGCAAGTACTGCAGGCCAAACAGGAGGAGAACATGGACATCTTTGTTTGCACTAAGGTTGTAAGGTACTAGAATAACCTGTGCATCCATTAAGGACGTCTTTGTGCTGCTGATCTGTTTCTTGCTGGCCCCACTATGGACTGTACTTACTATTATGTTAGGCCCACTATGGACTGTACTTACTATTATGTTAGGCCCACTATGGACTGTACTTACTATTATGTTAGGCCCACTATGGACTGTACTTACTATTATGTTAGATCCACTATGGACTGTACTCACTATTATGTTAGGCCCACTATGGACTGTACTCACTATTATGTTAGGCCCACTATGGACTGGACTCACTATTATGTTTGATCCACTATGGACTGTACTCACTATTATGTTAGATCCACTATGGACTGTACTCACTGTTATGTTAGATCCTTATGGACTGTACTCACTATTATGTTAGATCCACTATGGACTGTACTCACTATTATGTTAGATCCACTATGGACTGTACTCACTATTATGTTAGATCCACTATGGACTGTACTCACTATTATGTTAGATCCACTATGGACTGTACTCACTATTATGTTAGATCCACTATGGACTGGACTCACTATTATGTTTGATCCACTATGGACTGTACTCACTATTATGTTAGATCCACTATGGACTGTACTCACTGTTATGTTAGATCCTTATGGACTGTACTCACTATTATGTTAGATCCACTATGGACTGTACTCACTATTATGTTAGATCCACTATGGACTGTACTCACTATTATGTTAGATCCACTATGGACTGTACTCACTATTATGTTAGATCCACTATGGACTGGACTCACTATTATGTTTGATCTACTATGGACTGTACTCACTATTATGTTAGATCCACTATGGACTGTACTCACTATTATGTTAGATTCACTATGGACTGTACTCACTATTATGTTAGACCCACTATGGACTGTACTCACTATTATGTTAGATCCACTATGGACTCTACTCACTATTATGTTAGATCCACTATGGACTGTACTCACTATTATGTTAGATCCACTATGGACTGTACTCACTATTATGTTAGATCCACTATGGACTGTACTCACTATTATGTTAGATCCACTATGGACTGGACTCACTATTATGTTTGATCCACTATGGACTGTACTCACTATTATGTTAGATCCACTATGGACTGTACTCACTATTATGTTAGATCCTTATGGACTTTACTCACTATTATGTTAGATCCACTATGGACTGTACTCACTATTATGTTAGATCCACTATGGACTGTACTCACTATTATGTTAGATCCACTATGGACTGGACTCACTATTATGTTTGATCTACTATGGACTGTACTCACTATTATGTTAGATCCACTATGGACTGCACTCACTGTTATGTTAGATTCACTATGGACTGCACTCACTATTATGTTAGACCCACTATGGACTGTACTCACTATTATGTTAGATCCACTATGGACTCTACTCACTATTATGTTAGATCCACTATGGACTGTACTCACTATTATGTTAGATCCACTATGGACTGTACTCACTATTATGTTAGATCCACTATGACTGTACTCACTATTATGTTAGATCCACAATTGACTGGACTCACTATTATCTTAGATCCACTATGGACTGTACTCACTATTATGTTAGATCCACTATGGACTGGACTCTCACTATTATGTTAGATCCTCTATGGACTGTACTCACTATTATGTTAGATCCACTACAGACTGGACTCTCACACTATTATGTTAGATCCACTATGGACTGTACTCCCTATTATGTTAGATCCAATATGGACTGTACTCACTATTATGTTAGATCCACTATGGACTGTACTCACTATTATGTTAGATCCACTATGGACTGGACTCACTATTATGTTAGATCCACTATGACTGAACTCACTATTATGTTAGATCCACTATGGACTGTACTCACTATTATGTTAGATCCACTATGGACTGGACTCTCACTATTATGTTAGATCCTCTATGGACTGTACTCACTATTATGTTAGATCCACTACAGACTGGACTCTCACTATTATGTTAGATCCACTATGGACTGTACTCACTGTTATGTTAGAGCCACTATGGACTGTACTCACTATTATGTTAGATCCACTATGGACTGTACTCACTATTATGTTAGATCCACTATGGACTGGACTCTCACTATTATGTTGGATCCACTATCGACTGGATTCACTATTATGTTAGATCCACTATGGACTGGACTCTCACTATTATGTTAGATCCACTATGGACTGGACTCTCACTATCATGTTAGATCCACTATGGACTGTACTCACTATTATGTTAGATCCACTATGGACTGGACTCCCACTATTATGTTAGATCCACTATGGACTGGACTTTTACACTATTATTTTATATTGACTCTGGACTGGACTCTCACTATTGTTGGATCCACTATGGACTGGACTTTTACACTATTATTTTAGATCCACTATGGACTGGACTCCCACTATTATGTTAGATCCACTATGGACTGGACTCTCACTATTATGTTAGATCCACTATGGATTGGACTCTCACTATTATGTTAGATCCACTATGGACTGGACTTTCACTATTATGTTAGATCCACTATGGACTAGACTTTCACTATTATGGTAGATCCACTACGGACTGGACTTTCACTATTATGGTAGATCCACTATGGACTGGACTTTCACTATTATGTTAGATCCACTATGGACTGGACTCTCACAATTGAAAAAATCTTGGTTTTCCCAAATTTCCAGGAAATTCCCATTGAAATGAATAGGACATTTTTGCAAATTGCACAATTCCATCATTTTTCAACCTATTCAAACCATTCCAACATCAACACATTCCACTCATCCTGGACATTCAAACTAATACTTTCCATAGTTCCAAACCAAATTCCGGTTTTCCCGGAAATTCCAACTCTTCAACATTCCAACTATTCTTGCATTCACACTACATTCTGTCAGCATTCACACCCGATCCCTCCAGGAATCGCCTCATCTAGTTCTTAATGATGTCTTTAATATACAAATCTTTCAAATCGGTCTGTTTCTAGTCGAGCACCTTTTTGAACTTCTCCTTCTCCGTCCCCCTTGCTTTTTAGAACACATTTTAACGACTAGTGGACACAATGTAATGGACACAAAAAGACTCGCCAAGAACTGTGTTGGACCAACATGCCTTCTGTTCATGGTATGTTGCCCGCCACATAAAACTCAAAGCCGGCCAGCAGGATGCCAAACGAGAGATGCGAAGACGCACAGAAAGAAGCAAAGTCATGGCAGTGCACCCGGCAATTTAAATTTTAATTGGCTAGATTTATCTTCACCATACAGTGTGACAGGCTGATAACTAGTCTTGATAGCAGGGAGCCGGTTTGTTAAAGCTTAGCAAAAATCCAGATATCTGGGCAGCAGCAGCCACTTGAAAAGAGCAGAATAGATTTATTGCAGCATTTCCTTGCCTCACACACTCTCCGGTCACGCTACAAAGCACAGTCCGGCCAAGGCTTAAGTGCTAAGCTTACCTTAAAAGCCTCAACAATTGGCCGATATCTGAAACACTCACTGAAAAAAAAACGCAGTCTGTTGTCCAGTTTTGTTGATATATGTTAGAAACATAATGAGGACCGGTTTTTCTTACAGTTCCTTCCTTTCGGGGCTGCTTTAGCAAGCCGGAGACATTAATCACAGAGTCATTAGAAACAGTACATAAACATGATTGTAAAAGATGCAAACGACTGCTTTGGACTTAGTTAATTGTCTCAAACTCAACGAACCTTCTTGTTGTTCTAGTGTCCTAATCAGTTCAAACTTATTTCATTGACATATCTATTCCAAAACATACATTAATCACAAGTATTAAGGTTTGTCTTCCCTCTATAAACCTTCAGCTTCATTGGGGTCTGCATGTTCTCAAACTGGGTGTGATTTGACATACAGACCTGCATGGCTTTCCAAGTTTCTATAAACTCCTTTACAGGAGTTAAAGCTAATAAATAGAATAATATTACTATTTCAGTTCGTAGTTGATTACATGTCTTTGTTAAGCATTGGGAACAGGAAGACTATAGAATGTCCTACTGCAAAAACTTCGTTATTCTTATCCTGTATGTAGTGTAAAAGATGCAAACGACTGCTTTTGACTAAGTTAATTGTCTCAAACTCAACAACCCCTCTTGTTGTTCTAGTGTCCTAATCAGTTCAAACTTATTTCATTGACATATCTATTCCAAAACATACATGAATCACAAGTATCAAGGTTTTTCTCCCCTCTATAAACCTTCAGCTTCATTGGGATCTGCATGTTCCCAGACTGGGTGTGATTTAACATACAGACCTGCATGGCTTTCCAAGTTTCTATTAACTCCTTTGCTGGAGTTAAAGCTAATAAGTAGAATAATATTACTATTTCAGTTCGTAGTTGATTACATGTCTTTGTTAAGCATTGGGAACAGGAAGACTATAGCCTGTCATACTGCAAAAACTTCATTATTCTTATCCCGTATGTTGTGGAACCTCGATTAACAAACTGAATTGGGTCTTTAATAGAGTTCCATCCATCCATCAATCTTCTTCCGCTTATCCGAGGTTGGGTCGCGGTGGCAGCAGCCTAAGCAGGGAAACCCAGACCTCCCTTTCCCCAGCCACTTCGTCCAGCTCTTCCCGGGGGATCCCGAGGAGTTCCCAGGCCAGCCGGGAGACATAGTCTTCCCAACGTGTCCTGGGTCTTCCCCGTGTTCTCCTACCGGTTGGACGTGCCCTAAACACCTCCCTAGGGAGGCGTACGGGTGGCATCCTGACCAGATGCCCGAACCACCTCATCTGGCTCCTCTCGATGTGGAGGAGCAGCGGCTTTACTTTGAGTTCCTCCCGGATGGCAGAGCTTCTCACCCTATCTCTAAGGGAGAGACCCACCACCCGGCGGAGGAAACTCATTTCGGCCGCTTGTACCCGTGATCTTATCCTTTCGGTCATGACCCAAAGCTCATGACCATAGGTGAGGATGGGAACGTAGATCGACCGGTAAATTGAGAGCTTTGCCTTCCGGCTCAGCTCCTTCTTCACCACAACGGATCGATACAACGTCCGCATTACTGAAGACGCCGCACCGATCCGCCTGTTGATCTCACGATCCACTCTTCCCCCACTCGTGAACAAGACTCCTAGGTACTTGAACTCCTCCACTTGGGGCAGGGTCTCCTCCCCAACCCGGAGATGGCACTCCACCCTTTTCCGGGCGAGAACCATGGACTCGGACTTGGAGGTGCTGATTCTCATTCCGGTCGCTTCACACTCGGCTGCAAACCGATCCAGTGAGAGCTGAAGATCCCGGTCAGATGAAGCCATCAGGACCACATCATCTGCAAAAAGCAGGGACCTAATCCTGCGGTCACCAAACCGGAACCCCTCAACGCCTTGACTGCGCCTAGAAATTCTGTCCATAAAAGCTATGAACAGAATCAGTGACAAAGGACAGCCTTGGCGGAGTCCAACCCTCACTGGAAACGTGTCCGACTTACTGCCGGCAATGCGGACCAAGCTCTGACACTGATCATACAGGGTTGGACAACCAGTCTACATGTGCTTTTGTGGATGGTGAGATTGAAAGGTAGATCGGTGCGGCGTCTTCAGTAATGCGGACGCTGTATCGATCCGTTGTGGTGAAGAAGGAGCTGAGCCGGAAGGCAAAGCTCTCATGTTACTGGTCGATCTATGTTCCCATCCTCACCTATGGCCATGAGCTTTGGGTTATGACTGAAAGGACAAGAACGGGTCACAATGAGTTTTCTCAACTGGATGGCAGGTCTCTCCCTTACGGTGTGAAGCTCTGCCATCCGGGAGGAGCTCAAAGTACAACCGCTGCTCCTCCACATGGAGAGGATGTCGTTGTGGCTTGTGCAGCCCTTTGAGACACTTGTGATTTAGGGCTATATATATAAATATTGATTGATTGATTGATTGACTGTGCTGCCGGGCACAAAATGGCTGCCCTGCAGGCACATAACGGGTGGATAAAACCTCCTTACACTGAGACAAGGTCCGTACACTGAAGCTTTGTTTTATTTGATATGTAGTTCCTAAATTGGAAAGAGTGTTCAAAGAGGGGTCCGTAAATTGTACTTTTTCAAAATGTCCCTGCTCAGGTCTTCTACTTTTGGTAAAGTCCAGCCGCATTTATTTCATCACATTGTTTCCCTGGTTGCATCCAGTCAAAAGTCACCAGTGAAAACAATTACAGCGAGTATTAATTCCTCAACATTAGTTGCCATCTGTTAAAGCCGCAATCCTAACGGCCGTCGAGATTCACTTTTAGGCAAACTTGCATCACCGAATGCAATGAAAGTGTAATTGAATAATTTTCTTATGGGACACAGCGGCTTAATGCGTAATTTCCCCCAGTAAATGCTGTGCCACCATGCTGTTTTGTAATATGCTTCCGCTTGATGGGCACTGTACCCAGGAGCCAGCATTCCAAAATGAAACAAGGCACACGTGTGGGCAACGGCGAGGAATATGAACACTTACATTATTTTTTTTTTCTCCACGAGAAAACATCACAAATGGACGCATCAATTTGGATCACAGCCAATTAGGGGTCTATTATTAGACGTTTAATGAACCCGATCTTGCACTAATAAAAAAAAAATAAAAAACCTAATGGACTTTTCTGCTGTATGCTCTTGGAGCTGCGGAAAAAAACAGGAGGAGTGATTTTTACCGATGATGAGTGCATCTGCGGCGTCGGGGTTCATCAGATGTGAGCGTTGAAACTGTTGAGCCTTTCATTTTTGCATTTTTGCATTATTTATGCTTTGCATTCATACAACATCAGAGCATTTTTCTGCTCCAAATGTGACCCGAGTATGCAAAATATTTTTATTTGAAGATTCACTTGCAGAAAAAGTTGGCCGGAACAACTATGGGCGTACTGTAAATCCATAGGAAATATTAAGTTGCAGTCATCAACATATCTTCAACTACTATAAGGTGCACTTAGAATCCTTTCATTTTCTCAAAAATGGATAGTGCGCCTCATAACCCGGTGCGCCTAATCTACGGTTATGTTCTGGTTGTGCTTACCGGCCTCGAAGTAATTTTATTTAGCACACAGTGTAATGTTTAGTGCGACCAGTAGATGGCAGTCAAACATAAGAGATATGTGTAGACTGCAATATGACTTAAGTAAACAACACCGACATTTTATATGTTCCATTGAAAATATAGAACATTACAAAATCTGTCAAAATGTTTTTAGTATGACTTTGGTAAGATATGAAGCCACACCGCTTGATGGATTGTACTGTGCTTCAACAAAGGAGTATTATTATGGGGTTTGTATAAGGTAAGACATTCTATCTGGCATTTTTCCCCTGAAAAACACCTGGTTCTCCAAGTACCACCATAATGACTGACATTAAAACACAGTAGCGTAATAGGCCTAAGTTTTTTTTTTTTTTTTAAAAAGGCAGAAGTTTTGTTAAATATACCGTGGTTTTCGGACTATAAGGCGCACTTAGAATCCTTTCATTTTCTCAAAAATGGACAGTGCGCCTCATAACCCGGTGCGCCTAATCTACGGCAATGTTCTGGTTGTGCTTACAGACCTCGAAACAATTTTATTTGGCTCACAGTGTATTGTTTAGTGCGACTAGTAGATGGCAGTCTAACATAAGAGATATGTGTAGACTGCCATATGATGGCAACATGACTCAAGTAAACAACACCGACATTTTATATGTTCCATTGAGAATATAGAACATTACACACGGCGCTCAAAAATCTATCAAACTGTTTTTGTCCAACTTTGGTAAGCTATGAAGCCGCATTAAACATGGGAGTATTATTATGGGGTGTGTATAAGGTAAGACGTATTATCTAGCGTTTTTTTTCCCCTCAAACACCTGGCTCTCCAAGTACCACCATCATGACTGACATTACAACACAGTAGCGTAATAGGCCTAAGTTGTTTTTTTTTTTTTAAAAAGGCCGAAGTTTTGTTAAATATACCGTGGTTTTCGGACTATAAGGCGCACTTAGAATCCTTTCATTTTCTCAAAAATGGACAGTGCGCCTCATAACCCGGCGCGCCTAATCTACAGCAATGTTCTGGTTGTGCTTACAGACCTCAAAGTAATTTTATTTAGCACACAGTGTAATGTTTAGTGTGACCAGTAGATGGCAGTCAAACATAAGAGATATGTGTAGACTGCCATATGATGGCAATATGACTCAAGTTAACAACACCGACATTTTATATGTTCCATTGAGAATATAGAACATTACACACGGCGCTCAAAAATCTATCAAACTGTTTTTGTACAACTTTGGTAAGCTATGAAGCCGCATTAAACATGGGAGTATTATTATGGGGTGTGTATAAGGTAAGACGTATTATCTAGCGTTTTTTTTCCCCTCAAACACCTGGCTCTCCAAGTACCACCATAATGACTGACATTAAAACACAGTAGCGTAATAGGCCTAAGTTTTTTTTTTTTTTTTAAAAAGGCAGAAGTTTTGTTAAATATACCGTGGTTTTCGGACCATAAGGCGCACTTAGAATCCTTTCATTTTCTCAAAAATGGACAGTGCGCCTCATAACCCGGTGCGCCTAATCTACGGTTATATTCTGGTTGTGCTTACCGACCTCGAAGTAATTTTATTTAGCACACAGTGTAATGTTTAGTGCGACCAGTAGATGGCAGTCTAACATAAGAGATAATTGTAGACTGAAATATGACTTAAGTAAACAACACCGACATTTTATATGTTCCATTGAAAATATAGAACATTACAAAATCTGTCAAAATGTTTTTAGTATGACTTTGGTAAGATATGAAGCCACACCGCTTGATGGATTGTACTGTGCTTCATCATACGATTATTATTATTAGGTGTGTGGATAAGGTAAGACATATTATTTGGCGTTTATTTCCACTCAAAAAACACCTGGCTCTCCAAGTACCACCATAATGACAGATTTTAAAACACAGTAGTGTAGTAGACCTAAAAATGATTTAAAACAAGGCATTTTTCGGACTATAAGGCGCACTTACAATCCTTTAATCTTCTCAAAAATCAATAGTCCACCTTATAACCCGGTGCGCCTTATATACGGCATGATTTTGGTTGTGCTTACCGATCTCGAAGCTATTTTATTTGGCACATGGTGAAATGTGCCAAATATAGAACATTACACACGGCGCTGAGAAGTCTATCAAAATGTTTTAGTAGGACTTTGGTAAGCTATGAAGCCGCACCGCTTGATGGATTGTACTGTGCTTCAACATAGTAGTATTATTATGGTGTGTGTATAAAGTAAGATACATTTTCTGTCATTTTGTTTAGCAATATAATACAAAAGCAACTTTTCTTACCTTCTGGTACCTGCTGATGTGTAATTGGGATCTGCATAAGTCCTGAAAATTTGAGTGAATCTGCCTTTGTAGTCCGTGCCGACCCCATAGTCGATTAGCTTCTTTTTTTCTATCTTCTTGCTATGGGACATTCATCGTCCGTTGTGGCCATTTCTAATATAAAGTAGTGTAAAGTTCTTACATGTATCTTTCAGTAAACCCGCCATTAAAAAGCGCTAAAACATACCGGTGTAGTGAGTTTACATTATTCACACAAGGAACTTATTAGACAGTTCCGGTCGGACGGTTTTTCACGGGACACATTTCCGGCCTTGTTGTTGCACTAGTGAGCCACGGATGAGGAGATGCTGCTCCGGTATTGATTGAAGTAAAGTCTGAATGTCATTAAAACAGCTGGCTCCATCTTCCACTCTCGTCCTTGCACGCTACACCGCTACAACAAAGATGACGGGGGAGAAGACGCTGTCAAAGGTGAGCCAGGTAAATAAGACCACCCACAACTTGAAGATGATGTGTAAAACATCATCCATGCAACATTTTGACCAAATAAGCACCATTACACGTTATGTAGACCAGTGGTCCCCAACCACCGGGCCGCAGAATAATTTATTATTATTTATTTATTTTTTTATATATATATTTTTTATTAATTCAACATAAAAAACACAAGATACACTTACAATTAGTGCACCAACCCAAAAAAAATCTCCCTTTTTCATGACAAAAATAATAAATAAATAAATACAAATTTAAAAAAATCTCCCCTCCCCCGCCAGGCCGCGGGAAAAATGATCAAGCGTTGACCGGTCCGCAGCTCCAAAAAGGTTGGGGACAACTGATGTACACCACAAGGAAGTGTTTTACAATTAGAAAAAATAAATAAAAAATATGACCTTGCACCTTAATATCCGGGGCAACTTTCGTATGAAAATAGATTTGACTAAACCTGCTCATCAGCAGTGCGCCTTATAATCCGGTGCGCCCTATGGTCCGGAAAATACGGTACATTCTTATTTGAAGAGTCGCTAGCAGAAAAAATTGATTATGAGCATACTGTAAATCCATAGGAAGCATAGTCATTCACATCGACGTCCCACCGGGGTGAGTTTTCCTTGCCCTTATGTGGGCTCTATACCGCGTATGTCATTATGGCTTGTGCAGCCCTTTGAGACACTTGTGATTTAGGGCTATATAAATAAAGATTGATTGATTGATTAAGCTGCAGTCATCAACATATCCATCTGTCCATCCATCCATCCATCCATCATCTTCCGCTTATCCGAGGTCGGGTCGCGGGGGCAGCAGCCTAAGCAGGGAAGCCCAGACTTCCCTCTCTCCAGCCACTTCGTCTAGTTCTTCCCGGGGGATCCCGAGGCGTTCCCAGGCCAGCCGGGAGACATAGTCTTCCCAACGTGTCCTGGGTCTTCCCCGTGGCCTCCTACCGGTTGGACGTGCCCTAAACACCTCCCTAGGGAGGCGTTCGGGTGGCATCCTGACCAGATGCCCGAACCACCTCATCTGGCTCCTCTCCATGTGAAGGAGCAGCGGCTTTACTTTGAGTTCCTCCCGGATGGCAGAGCTTCTCACCCTATCTCTAAGGGAGAGACCTGGAAACTCATTTGGGCCGCTTGTACCCGTGATCTTATCCTTTCAGTCATGACCCAAAGCTCATGACCATAGGTGAGGATGGGAACGTAGATCGAGCGGTAAATTGAGAGCTTTGCCTTCCGGCTCAGCTCCTTCTTCACCACAACGGATCGATACAACGTCCGCATTACTGAAGACGCCGCACCGATCCGCCTGTCGATCTCACGATCCACTCTTCCCCCACTCGTGAACAAGACTCCTAGGTACTTGAACTCCTCCACTTGGGGCAGGGTCTCCTCCCCAACCCGGAGATGGCACTCCACCCTTTTCCGGGCGAGAACCATGGACTCAGACTTGGAGGTGCTGATTCTCATTCCGGTCGCTTCACACTCGGCTGCGAACCGATCCAGTGAGAGCTGAAGATCCCGGCCAGATGAAGCCATCAGGACTACATCATCTGCAAAAAGCAAAAACCTAATCCCGTGGCCACCAAACCGGATCCCCTCAACGCCTCAACATATCTTCAACTAAATATGCCTTTTTTTATATCGCAGCTGAGCAGGAAAATGCGTGGCCTCGGTCTGAACTCCATCTTCCTTTGGCTCTCCCCCAGCACCCCGCTTCAAACACTTTATGAGATTTTATTTTTGTGCCTCCACGAGAGAGGACACACTGGCAGAACCCAATGGCTCGCTCCCCACTGTGTGATGGATGAACCGACTGTAGGATATGCCTAATAATCGTTTGCCTCCTGTTGAGGACGGTCCGCTGTAATGGGCCCTCTTATTACTGGAACACCTTTATGAGCAAATATCTGTCCTCCCGCTGTTAAACCGGGCTGACGCCGAGAAGACCGCCTGCTCTTCACTAAGTCTCGATGATAGTTTTATGCTCCTTATTTCTAATTGTTTACTGCAATTTTGTTGATTATAATAGTTCATGTAGGGGGCAAGAGTCAAACTCAATGTTCGGGGGCCAGATCTGGCCCGCCACATATTTGAAATTGTTCCATTGTTCAATCTGGTCCGCCATGTCATTTAATCTGTTAATGTGGCCCTCTGAGGGCAGCCAGAATTGTGACGTGGCCCCCAATTAAACTAAAGAATTACACATGGAAACCCCATGTTTTAGACCGGGGGTCTCAAACAGGCGACCTGAGAGACGTTATTTTGCGGCCCCCACCTTAATATGAAAGTTTAATGTTTGTGCAGCCCGCAAGTTTTATATCAGGGGTCTGAAACTCAATTTACCTGGGGATTTCTTAAAAACATCTTTTGCATACTCCTTGTCATGATCCGCTACTTGGATCATGTCATGTTCTGGTTTTGCATCACATCTGGTTAATTTGTCTTCCTTAGTTCCTGGTGGCACTTCCTGTTTGTTCCGTTCCCTTAGCAACGGATTTGTGTCACCTGCCTTCGGTTTGTCACGCGCAGCTGCTTTTCGATTATTCCCTGTATTTAAGCCTGCCCTTTTTGTTCCTTCGGTCTCGCAGTGTAATTTGCTCTCGATGCAACAGGTGACGTCGCGATCCCGCATTGTGGTAAATACCCTTTTGAACTCCATTAGCTTCCACGCTATTTGTTTGTTTATTTCCCTAGCTCACATGCTAGCGTCTTTTGTTCCTTCTAGCTCACATGCTAGTTCTGTTGGTTTTGTCTATAGAGCCTTGGTGCAAGTGTTTTGTTCTTAGTTTGTTCTTTAGCATAAATAAATCATTTCTTACCTTTACGCTGTGTCTTACCCGACTGCATCATTGAGAGAATGCAACCGCTTCACCACGATGCCAGCTAAACCTCACACTCCTCATATGTATGTATGTATGTGTGTGTGTGTGTGTGTGTGTGTGTGTATGTATATATGTATATATATATATGTATATATATATATATATATATATACATATATATATACATATATATGTATATATATATATATATATATATATATATGTATATATATATATATATATATATATATGTATATATATGTATATATATGTATGTGTGTATATATATATATATATGTATATATATATGTATATATATATATATGTACATATATGTATATATGTATATATATGTGTATATGTA
This sequence comes from Nerophis ophidion, assembly GCF_033978795.1. Classification (NCBI taxonomy): domain Eukaryota; kingdom Metazoa; phylum Chordata; class Actinopteri; order Syngnathiformes; family Syngnathidae; genus Nerophis; species Nerophis ophidion. The sequence goes on along the minus strand of NC_084627.1, from coordinate 47,172,392 downwards.
TATGTGTATATATGTATGTGTATATGTATATATGTGTATATATGTATATACATGTGTGTGTATGTATATATATATACATATATATGTATATATATATATATATATATATATATATATATATATATATATTAGTGTTTCAAAATTAGATTTAAATCGTCATAGGTGGGTCCCTTTAGGGTTAAACTTGTATCAGTTCCTTCCGGGGCAGGAACATCCTTTGCCTGGAGGCGGAACTCGGAACTCATAGGGCCCTACAATCGTTGATTGAAAGCCAATCCAAACAAATGCTCATTCTATCCGTGCACTGGTCGGCCTTGGCAACATTCCAGCATGCCGGGAGCGATGCACAGCTATACTGCATTCTTCATAAGTCGCTGTTTTTGTAGAACGCACTTTTTTTTTCTTTTCTTCATCTGGCCTGTGGCTGTGTTCCTTTGTACCAAATCCTATCGGAGCTCAGTGAGAAGAGACAAAAGGTCCTCGGCTCCATGCAGTTTTGTATGCCTTGTTTTCATCCGGGTTTCAGCTTCCCTTTCAGCCGTGTGTTCATGCAAAGCGTGCACCTCTCGACATTTACTTTGGACCGTTTTACTGTGTAGTTTTATGCCCAAGCAAATGTCATGTACCGCAGCTTTAAAGTGGAGAGGTGATCTTTTCGCAGTATTCTTCCTCATGTTTTGCTCCATTAACTGTCACATCGAGAGCTATAAACCAAGCTTTGTGTTCAGCACGACAGCCCAGATCACCTGAGTATACACGGCCCTTCCTCTCGCTCATTTCAGAGTGACTTTGCCCTAAAGCAGGGGTCGGCAACCTAAAATGTTGAAAGAGCCATATTGGATTAAAAACAAATATGTCTGGAGCCGCAAAAAAACAAAAGCCATATTACATACAGATAGTGTCATGAGATATAAATTGAATTAAGACAGGGGTGTCCAAACTTTTTCCACAGGGGGCCGCACACTGAAAATTCAAAGCAAATGGGGGCCATTATGATATTTTTTATTTTAAAAACCAATACAATATCCATCCATCCATTTTCTACCGCTTATTCCCTTTTGGGGTCGCGTGGGGCGCTCAGCTACAATCGGGCGGAAGGTGGGGTACACCCTGGACAAGTCGCTACCTCATATGTATAAAAAATATACATTTCGGCCTCCGCTCAGGCTGGATCTCAGGGACCCAAAAGGGGTTTGGTCCAAAAAATATTAAAAATGTGTCATTATTCAGTATTATTATTCAAATTTAAATCTCTAAATCAACATTAGGTCCATCTGTCAATATAAGGGACGGCGTGGCGCAGTGTAAGAGTGGCCGTGCGCAACCTGAGGGTCCCTGGTTCAATCCCCACCTAGTACCAACCTCGTCACGTCCGTTGTGTCCTGAGCATGACACTTCACCCTTGCTCCTGATGGGTGCTGGTTAGCGCCTTGCATGGCAGCTCCCTCCATCAGTGTGTGAATGTGTGTGTGAATGGGTAAATGTGGAAGTAGTGTCAAAGCGCTTTGAGTACCTTGAAGGTAGAAAAGCGCTATACAAGTACAACCCATTTATTTATCATTTATCATTTATAATGATTTTAAAGATTTAAGTTGTATGCTATTTTTGTCACAAAAAAATCATTTTCTTATGGAATAAATCACAAAATATGCAATATTTTCACCCAATATTTTTTCCAAGTGGAATATTTGAGATGATATAATAATTGGAGCATTAAAAAGGTCAATAACTCATCACACCATTGATTTTAATTCATTATTATTTTTTGAGCAATGACACTTAAAAACAATTCACACTAAAATGATTGAGGATCCTAAAGTGTCTTACTCATTAAATCCATCCATCCATCCATCTTCTTCCGCTTATCCGAGGTCGGGTCACGGGGGCAGCAGCCTAAGCAGGGAAGCCCAGACTTCCCTCTCCCCAGCCACTTCGTCTAGATCTTCCCGGGGGATCCCGAGGCGTTCCCAGGCCAGCCGGGAGACATAGTCTTCCCAACGTGTCCTGGGTCTTCCCCGTGGCCTCAAACCGGTCGGATGTGCCCTAAACACCTCCCTCGGCTTTACTTTGAGTTCCTCCCGGATGGCAGAGCTTCTCACCCTATCTCTAAGGGAGAGCCCCGCCACCCGGCAGAGGAAACTCATTTCGGCCGCTTGTACCTGTGATCTTATCCTTTCGGTCATGATCCAAAGCTCATGACCATAGGTGAGGATGGGAACGAAGATCGACCGGTAAATTGAGAGCTTTGCCTTCCGGCTCAGCTCCTTCTTCACCTCAACGGATCTGTACAACGTCCGCATTACTGAAGACGCCGCACCGATCCGCCTGTCGATCTCACGATCCACTCTTCCCCCACTCGTGAACAAGACTCCTAGGTACTTGAACTCCTCCACTTGGGGCAGGGTGTCCTCCCCAACCCTGGGTAAGGTTTGCTGTGGTCTGGAACAACATGGCGCGCCAACAAATACGAGAAATCCAGCCAATATTACATACAGCAAATGAGTCACGAGACATGCACACATGAATTAAATACACAGAAGACATAGGTAAAGGAAATTAAATATACCTCCAAACGAGGCATTATGATGCAATATGTACATACAGTTAGCCTAAATAGCATGTTAGCATCGATTAATTGGGAAAATATGCCAGATTAACACTCAAACAACTCATTAAAGTGTTAGAAAATAAATTCTACATTTTTTCTACTGTTTACTAACACAATAATTTCGAAATCAACTTCAGATCTATCCGTCGATTATAAGTTTTATTGTTGTTGTTTTTTGTTTGTTCATTTTAGGCCCTTCTTTAAAAAGAAAAACAGCTCAGTTTTTTATATGGCAAACACAAAACATGCAACATTTCCCCCCAAAAAATATCTCAAAAGTGGAAAATTTAACGTGACGTAATTGGAGTGACATTGATTTTGATTCATTATTATTTTTTAAAGAAACAGCCTGCATGGCAGCTTTGTGTTATTAGAGCAAACATTGCAACATTTTCTTGTTACATTTCACCTGTTTGCTCTTTTATATCACTATTTACGTTTTAAAAATGTTTCAATCTTTTTTTTAAAATGTGCCTCGGGGCCGTTTAAAAATGACCTGCGGGCCGCAAATGGCCCCCGGGCCGCACTTTGGACACCCTTGAATTAAGAGGACTTAAAATAAACAAAAAAAGCTCAAATATAGCTACAAATGAGGCACAATGATGCAATATGTACATATCGTTAGCGGAAATAGCATGTTAGCATCGATTAGCTTGCAGTCATGCCGTGACCAAATATGCCTAATTAGCACTCCACAAAAGTCAATAACGTCAACAAAACTCACCTTTGTGCATTCATGCACAACGTTAAAAGTTTGGTGGACAAAATGAGACAGAAAAAGTACAACTTTCTCTGACGCTGCCACGGAAAGATGTGTTTTATGCCACTTCTTCTTTGTCTCATTTTGTCCACCAAACGTTTTATTCTGTGCGTGAATGCACAAAGGTGAGGTTTGTTGATGTTATTGACTTAAAAGGCAATCCAAACGGGGGGAAAAAATGCCTATGCTTTTATTTGGCAAAATTCCAGTATTCTGGGAGTGATTCGTGCATTCTTCATAAGTAGCTGTTTTTGTAGATTAAAACAAAAAATGAGTTGAAAAATATGTTTTTTGTTGTACTATGGTTTCTGTTGGAGGACAAACACGACACAAACCTTCCCGATTGTTAGAAAGCTCACTGTTTAATAGGTTTGTGTTTTACCTTTCACTGATGAGAGTATTTGGCGAGCGCCGTTTTGTCCTACTAATTTCATGGCCCTTGATCTTTGAACTCATCGTAGTTTGTTTACATGTACGACTTTCTCCGACGCTGCCACGGAAAGATGTGTTTTATGCCACTCCTTCTTCGTCTCATTTTGTCCACCAAACGTTTTATGCTGTGCGTGAATGCACAAAGGTGAGCTTTGTTGATGTTACTGACTTGTTTGAGTGTTAATCTGGCATATTTTCCCAACTAATCGATGCTAACATGCTATTTAGGCTAGCTGTATGTACATATTGCATCATTATGCCTCGTTTGGAGGTAAATTTAATTTCCTTTACCTATGTCTTCTGTGTATTTAATTCATACGTGCATGTCCCGTGACTCATTTGCTGGATGTAATATTGGCTGGATTTCTCGTAGTTGTTGTTCCAGACCACAGCAAACCTTACCCAGCTTGCAAAGATTGTAATAAATCCCTTAGAGGAAGACGGCCTATCGTTTCCTTAAACTTGGACACACACATCTATACCTTTTGGCCATTATAAGTCATTTCCAAGGAGGTATCATGATTAATCACACATTTTTTTATGGACTCATCACAATTAAACAGCTTTCATTCAAATTCTAAGGGGTTGGAAGTCACTCTGGCAGACGGGTTGATCGCGTTCAGTACAGAATCAGTCCGCCAGTGATCTCTGTTGTTGTGTGTTTCACTTAAGCTGAAAGACAAAGACAGAAACCAGTGTTAAAATAACAGAAACAAAGTATGCAAAAGATACAAATACACAAGACTAAATGGTTGGAGGCCCTGTCTGCTCTTCCCATCTGTGCAAGGTGAGAATAAATACTGCATGCATTGGGTTTCTTATATGGTCGTTCACAACATGAATCATCTTTTGGGTTAATAGATATCTGTGTCTGAGGGTTAAATGTCTCTGTAAATTGGTGGAGGATTACAAAGTCATTAGACAGACAATCATGGGATTTTAGAAATGTGATGGTCCCTTGAACATTCATCTATCATAATCAGTAAGGCTTTAGTCTAAGACATGAAGGGGAGATATACAGTCGCGATCAAAAGTTTACATACACGTGTAAAGAACATAATGTCATGGCTGTCTTCAGTTCCCAATAATTTCTACAACTCTTACTTTTTTGTGATTGAGTGATTGGAGCACATACTTGTTGGTCACAAAAACATTCTCAAAGTTTGGTTCTTTTAGGAATTTATTATGGCTCCACTGAAAATGTGAGCAAATCCGTTGGGTCAAAAGTATACATGCAGCAATGTAAATATTTGCTTACATATCCCTTGGCAAGTTTCACTGCAATAAGGCGCTTTTGGTAGCCATCCACAGGCTTCTGCTTGAATTTTTGACCACTCCTCTTGACCAAATTGGTGCAGTTCAGCTAAATTGGTTGGTTTTGTGATATGAACGTGTTTCTCCACACCTTAAAGTCAGTACTTTGGGAAGTTGTCAGGTTCAAACACTGAGAACATCTATTAAACAGACAAGAAGCAAGGAATAGTGCAGAGACAGATTTAAATTTGGCTCAATGAGGAGAGACGTTTGGGCTGAACTACGCTCTAAAGCAGTGGTTCTCAACCTTTTTTCAGTGATGTACCCCTTGTGAACATTTTTTTAATACAAGTACCCCCTAATCAGAGCATTTTTGGTTGGAAAAAAAGAGATAAAGAAGTAAAATACAGCACTATGTCATCAGTTTCTGATTTATTAAATTGTACAACAGTGCAAAATATTGCTCATTTGTAGTGGTCTTTCTTGAACTATTTGGAAAAAAACATATAAAATTAAATAAAAACTTGTTGAAAAATAAACAAGTGATTCAATTATAAATTACTTATACATTTAGAAGTAATCGTCATCTTAAAGTGCCCTCTTTGGGGATCGTAATACAGATATATCTGGATTCATCAACTTACTTCTAAACATGAAATCTTTAACATCAATATTTATGGAACATGTCCACAAAAAAATCCAGCTGTCAACACTGAATATTGCATTGTTGCATTTCTTTTCACACTTTATGAACTTACATTCATATTTTGTTGAAGTATTATTCAATAAACATAATTATAAAGGATATTTGAATTGTTGCTATTTTTGGAATATTTTTTAAAAATCTCACGTACCCCTTGGCATACCTTCAAGTCCCCTAGGGGTATGCTTACCCCCATTAGAGAACCACTGCTCTAAAGTACAGCGCACGTTTTATTTGGTAGGTCCCTGGTTACATGACTGAAACTGTCACTGAGGGAAGGAGGTAATCTGAACAGCTCCAGTTAGACACAATATATGACTATTAATGAAATGCAAGTGTGTTGACACTCGTTACATCGCCCTGTCTCTGCTCTGTCCGCGTCACGGCGCTAGATGTTCGAACCTTGGCAGTCAGCAGGCCGGGTCTGACCACACAACACTGATACGAGACGACTTGCTTTGCACAGTTAGAAAAATTACAACTTCAGCACAATTGATAACAACTATAGCAACGGCCCTTAAGCATAAAAGTTGTGTACATAATTATTCCAACAGAATGGCCTATCATTCGACTTGCTTTGCACAGTTAGAAAAAGTACAACTTCAGCACAATTGATAACAACTATAGCAACGGCCCTTAAGCATAAAAGTTGTGTAAATAAATAAATGGGTTGTACTTGTATAGCGCTTTTCTACCTTCAAAGTACTCAAAGCGCTTTGACACTACTTCCACATTTACCCATTCACACACACATTCACACTCTGATGGAGGGAGCTGCCATGCAAGGCGCCAACCAGCACCCATCAGGAGCAAGGGTGAAGTGTCTTGCTCAGGACACAACGGACGTGACGAGGTTGGTACTAGGTGGGATTTGAACCAGGGACGCTCGGGTCCATAAATATTCTAACAGAATGGCCTATCATTCGACTTGCTTTGCACAGTTAGAAAAAGTACAACTTCAGCACAATTGATAACAACTATAGCAACGGCCCTTAAGCATAAAAGTTGTGTAAATAAATAAATAAATAAATGGGTTGTACTTGTATAGCGCTTTTCTACCTTCAAAGTACTCAAAGCGCTTTGACACTACTTCTACATTTACCCATTCACACACACATTCACACACTGATGGAGGGAGCTGCCATGCAAGGCGCCAACCAGCACCCATCAGGAGCAAGGGTGAAGTGTTCTTGCTCAGGACACAACGGACGTGACGAGGTTGGTACTAGGTGGGATTTGAACCAGGGACGCTCGGGTACATAAATATTCTAACAGAATGGCCTATCATTCGACTTGCTTTGCACAGTTAGAAAAAGTACAACTTCAGCACAATTGATAACAACTATAGCAACGGCCCTTAAGCATAAAAGTTGTGTACATAATTATTCTAACAGAATGGCCTATCATTCCTGTGTTGTACTCTATATATGACAAGAGCAGCATGTTTGCTTTATCATGCATGCTGTAGGGTTTTTCTACTTCCTCCCATGTCAAGGCAATGAAAATAATGTCAGCGTCATTTCCACATATTAGCCTCCACAATATTCAAGCTGCAGCGTGTCCACGCTGATCAAATATTCCATTACTCTGCCGACTCCCCTGCACGTACTGTAATAGGGTGCACTAGATCATTTCCAAATACTATTAGAGTCTTAACGGCCATACCCTCGCAACAGTATCCAAATAATTACCTCTCCATAGATCTGCTTGCAGCTGGAGGCTCGGCCAGTCCGTCCTGTGGCCCCCGGCGTGTTCGGAGTGCTGATAGGAATGATACTTTTCTTTCCTTTTTGTCCGAGCTGACGTCCATTTTGCAGTGTTTCCGTTGCTTTTTTTTTTTTATCAACCGAGAGCTACAATTGTAGCACATTCTTGTGGTTTGTTATATGGAAGAGGCATAGTGAATTTTTTATTTATAATACTTTTGTTGGCTGACTCAAGGGGTAAAGACGGGGGGTCCCTAGCGGCTCCCCAGAGTGCTTTCAGAGATGTGTAATAATGGGAAATAGTTTTTGTTTTACGATATTTTCTGTAGGGGGACAAACCTTCCTAATGGATATAAATCCCACTGTTCATATTAAAGGGGAACATTATTACCAAACCTATGTAAACGTCAATATATACCTTGATGGTGCAGAAAAAAGACCATATATTTATTTAACCGGTTTCCGAACTCTAAATGGGTGGATTTTGGCGAATTAAACGCCTTTCTGTTTATTGGTCTTTTAGCGATGACGTCAGAACGTGACGTCACCGAGGTAATACACCCGCCATTTTCATTTTCACATTATGCAGGGCATACTGGGTGACACAGTGTACACTAATGGTTGTGATATAAAGAATTTTAACACTCTTACTATTTTTTTAACACATTTCGGGAGAACATCCTCACAGTAACACAACATAACACAACACATACCCAGAATCCTTTGCATCCATGAACATTCCTGACTATTTTATACACCCCACTAGCAGCAAAGCCCCCCACAAATCAGCTCTGTTATTTTCCGTTTTTTCGACTATTTTTTGGAACCTTGGAGACATCATGCCTGGTCGGTGTGTTGTCGGAGGGTGTAACAACACTAACAGGGAGGGATTCAAGTTGCACCACTGGCAAGAAATCTGCCGCCAGACCCCCATTGAGTGTACCAGAGTGTCTGCACATTTGACTGGCGATGCTAAGACAGACATGGCACAGAGATGTATGGATAACCTGCAGATGCATTTGCAACGATTAAGTCAACTAAATCACAAAGGTGAGTTTTGTTGATGTTGACTTATGTGCTATTCAGACATATTTGGTCGCAGCATGACTGCCAGCTAATCGATGCTAACATGCTGCGCTAATCGATGCTAACATGCTATTTACGCTAGCTGTATGTACATTTGAAACTAGATACCCACATTTAATGCCAAACAAACACTTACCAATCGACGGATTTAAGTCGCTCCAGTGTCACAAGATGCGAAAGTCCTGATCGTTTGGTCCGCACATTTTACCGGCGATGCTAACAAGGCAGCCAGGCTATGGGCCACTTTATTAGGTACACCCATTTTATGGTCTAATAGCGTCAATAGCTATTCGCTCAAAAGCTTCAATTCCTTCTTCAATTTCGTTTTCGCTATCTGCCTCCATGCTCCGACCATCTGTTTCAATACATGCGTGATCTGTTGAATCTCTTAAGCCGCTGACATCCGAGTATGAATCCAAGCTAATGTCGCTATATCTTGCTATGGTAACCGCCATGTTGTGGCGGGGTTTGCTGCTAGTGGGGTGTATAAAATAGTCAGGAATTGTCATGAATGCAAAGGATTCTGGGTATTTGTTGTGTTGCGTTTAAGAAAGACCAACATTTCAAGAGAGGTCTCTTATTCTTTGTAATAACATTGTTATTCTGAAGCTAACTGTGGAGGGTGTTGCCAGGACCGGCCTTGAATTCAGCGACAGGTGCGTAGACGGCCCACCTGGGCCTTTTTATCTGATCACCTGTCGCTATGTTATAAGCAGCAGTCAGGAGGAGAGACGGGCTTGGGGCTAGAAACCAGAGCGCGAGCGAGAACGAAAGAGAAAAAGACAATTGCTGGAAAGCAACTGAGAGACTTATTGAAAAATGAAACAATATAGTAACCCTGAAACTGGCTCTCATGTCAGTGCTTGGTGGTCTGAAGAACCCCCTGGAGTGCAAGCCCCACACTAACCAATAATAAATAAATGACTTCTTACCAACTTCTTGAACATAAAAATGCATGACAATATTTTATATTTTGAACATTATCTTTAACACTGTGATTACAAGTGGAATTAAAGCTGCAAGCAGCGTTGGTCGGGTCCGCCTTTGGCTGCTGCCCCCGAGACCCACGGCCGGATAAGCGTTAGAAGACGCCTTGGAGCCACTATTTTGAGAATCTAATGCATTGTGAAAGTAATGCAGTTGTTGTATTGAAGTGAAAATATCAAACTTCCTTTTGATTTTTGCTAAAGTATGTTAATTATTAAAATGTAGGTCTAAGTGAGACCTACATAGTGTTTTTTGTTTCATGTCTCTCTGACATTCCTACCGGAAGTTACAAGCAGTTTTGTCTGTGTTTTCTTCCTACGAGCAGTTTGTCCGTGTTGTATTCCTAGGGGGGCGGTAGAGCGCAATTTTGAGTTTTGAGGTTAGGTTTTTTCATCAGATTGCAATTTTTGCCAGACCTGATGTGTGTGTCAAGTTTGGTGAGTTTAGAAGCATTTTAAGGGGGTCAAATAACAGCTCATAGAGGCAAAAATGACATTTTTTAGGAGACTTTGCACAGGGGTTCTTTGAAGGCGCGTAAAATCAAAACCTGAGAACTTATCAAAATTCTGTCCTATACTTTTAATCAAAAGGGTTCAATCTCTCTCCTCTGCCAGTTTGAAGCCAAAACAACAAACACACTCAGAGGAGATAATGTTTGAAGAAAGGTGACCGGTTTTTACAAAACTTTTGTTTTGAAGGGGGGATTGCAAACTTCCTGTTGATTTTTGTTGGGGGTTGTCAATCTATGAAATATAGGTCTAAGCGAGACCTACATAGAGGTTTTTGTTTCATGTCTCTCTGACATTCTTACCGGACGTTACAAGCAATTTTGTCTGTGTTTTCTTCCTAGGAGCAGTTTTTTCGGTGTTTTATTCAAAAATAGCGCTAGAGCGCAATTTTGAGTTTTGGGGTTTGGTTTTTTTCATTAGATCGCAATATTCGCCAGTCCTTATGTGTGCGCCAAGTTTGGTGACTTTTGAAGCATTTTAAAGGGGTCAAATTACAGCGCAAAGAGGCAAAAATAGCATTTTTTGCGAAAATTTTGCTTTGAAGAGGTTTTTGCCAACTTCCTGTAGATTTTTTCTGAATGAAGTGAATGTATGAAAATTGGGTCTAAGTCAGACCTACATAGGAGTTTTTGTTTCATGTCGCTATGACATTCTTAACAGAAGTTACATGCAGTTTTGTCTGTAATTTTTTTCCTATGGGGCGCTAGAGCGCAAATTTCATTTTGGGGGATTGGTTGCTTAATATGTTGGGAAGGTTTGCTATACCGACGTGTGTGTCAAATTTGGTGAGTTTTGAAGCATGTTAAGGGGGTCAAATTACAGCGCGTAGGTGCGGAATAATAATAAAACACAGCAGTTTCAATAGGGTCCTTGGCCCATGGCAAAGGACCCTAATTATTCATTATTTATGGTGTTAAGCAATGTCAGCTCAGATTTATCCGAGAGCCAGATGCAGTCATCAAAAGACCCACATCTGGCTCGCGAGCCATAGGTTCTAACCTTGCTGTAACATAACAAAATGTGGAAATAAGTACAGTTCCATGAATACTTATTTATTGTAAGACCAAGGCCACAAAGGAGTGGGTTCAAGAAAAAACGACATTCAAACCCTGGAGTGCCCGAACCAGTCTCTGGACTCTAATCCCGTAGAAGTTGTGTAGAGTGTGCTGTGGACAGAAATCCCCCAATTTAATAATTCATTTATTTCTGCCGAAGCCAGTCAGTCTCCCAAGCTGTGTCGTGTCATATTCTTCCGGTTGAGAGATTTCTCTTTTCCATTCAACTCAAGCTCAAATTCTATCTGAACTCTGATTATAAAGAAATAAATAAAAATCCTGCATTTGTGTTAATATTGAGACCTCCCATGCAGGTGCGGCTCGGCCTATATTTCATACCCGCCGCCCGTTCCTGCAAAATGCCTGAAGGACGTGCGTGGTGACGGCTGATCTCAGGATTAATGATTGTCCTTGAGGAGGCCTCGTTTGTGCTATGATTTACCAAACATGCCGTGCATTAGCTAAGGTTGCATCGGGCTGACGTTAATTAATTGCAGATCGGAGATGAGTTGATTGCTTCATCTGGCACACTTCTTATAGGCTGCACAGGCCGACGGCTTTATTAGCGCTTGGTGGCGTGCTCGGATCTTTACGGCGCTACTGTTTATTGCCACCTGTAAATGTTGCGTCATACCATAAAGGTTTTAAACCTTTACAGACATTTTCCAGGTCTTTGACTTCCTGTGGGAGGGGGCGTCGGCAACCCAACGTGTTGAAAGAGCCAAAATAAACTGTCTGGAGACGCACAAAATTAAGTCTTATATAAGTGTTATAATGAAGGCAATTAATGTTGTAAGTGTCTATATTAGCCTACTATCAAAATGACTTTAAAAGTCTTATAAAAGTGTTATAATGAAGGCAACACATGATGTAAGTGTCTATATCAGGTATATTAGCCTACTATCAAAATGACTTAAAAAGTCTATAAGTGTTATAATGAAGGCAACAAATTATTTGTCTATTTTAGCTATATTAGCCTACTATCAAAATGACTTTAAATGTCTTATGTAAGTGTTATAATGAAGGCAACACAGGATGTAAGTGTCTACTTTAGCTATATTAGCCTACTATCAAAATGACTATAAAAGTCTTATATAACTGTTATAATGAAGGCAACACATGATGTAAGTGTCTATATCAGCTATATTAGCCTACTATCAAAATTACCTTAACAGTCTTATATAAATGTTATAATGAAGGCAACACATGATGTAAGTGTCTATATTAGCCTACTATCAAAATTACTTAAAATGTCTATAAGTGTTATAATGAAGGGAAAACATGATGTGTCTATATCAGCTATATTAGCCTACTATCAAAATGACTTTAAAAGTCTTATATAAGTGTTATAATGAAGGCAATACATGATGTGTCTATATTAGCTATATTAGCCTACTATCAAAATTACCTTAACAGTCTTATATAAGTGTTATAATGAAGGCAACACATGATGTAAGTGTCTATATCAGCTTTATTAGCCTACTATCAAAATGACTTTAAAAGTCTTATATAGGTGTTATAATGAAGGCAACACATGATGTAAGTGTCTATATTAGCCTACTATCAAAATGACTTAAAAAGTCTATAAGTGTTATAATGAAGGCAACAAATTATTTGTCTATTTTAGCTATATTAGCCTACTATCAAAATGACTTTATAAGTCTTATATAAGTGTTATAATTAAGGCAACACATGATGTAAGTGTCTATTTTAGCTATATTAGCCTACTATCAAAATGACTTTAAAAGTCTTATATAAGTGTTATAATGAAGGCAACACATGATGTAAGTGTCTATATTAGCCTACTATCAAAATGAATCAAAACGTCTATAAGTGTTATAATGAAGGCAACGCATGATGTAAGTGTTTATATTAGCTATATTAGCCTACTATCAAAATTACCTTAACTGTCTTATATAAGTGTTATAATGAAGGCAACACATGATGTGTCTATATTCGCCTACTATCAAAATGACTTTAAAAGTCTTATATAAGTGTTATAATGAAGGCAACACATGATGTAAGTGTCTATATTAGCTATATTAGCCTACTATCAAAATGACTTTAAAAGTCTTATATAAGTGTTATAATGAAGGCAACACATGATGTAAGTGTCTATTTTAGCTATATTAGCCTACTATCAAAATGACTTTAAAAGTCTTATATAAGTGTTATAATGAAGGCAACACATGATGTAAGTGTCTATATTAGCCTACTATCAAAATGAATCAAAACGTCTATAAGTGTTATAATGAAGGCAACGCATGATGTAAGTGTTTATATTAGCTATATTAGCCTACTATCAAAATTACCTTAACTGTCTTATATAAGTGTTATAATGAAGGCAACACATGATGTGTCTATATTCGCCTACTATCAAAATGACTTTAAAAGTCTTATGTAAGTGTTATAATAAAGACAACACATGATGTAAGTGTCTATATCAGCTATATTAGCTATATATCTACCAACCGAGCTATCCAGCCATCTTCTTCCGCTCATCCGAGGTCAGGTCAGCCTAAGCAGGGAAGCCAAGACTTCCCTCTCCCCAGCCACTTCGTCCAGCTCCTCCCGGGGGATCCCGAGGCGTGAGACATAGTCTTCCCAACGTGTCCTGGGTCTTCCCCGTGGCCTCCTACCAGCTGGACGTGCCCTAAACACCTCCCTAGGGAGGCGTTCGGGTGGCATCCTGACCAGATGCCCGAACCACCTCATCTTTGAGCTCCTCCCGGATGACAGAACTTCTCACCCTATCTCTAAGGGAGACACCCGCCACCAACCGAGCTGTACCGGCAAATATTTGTTGTAGAAATGTGCTTCCGCATCGGTTCCTGACACAGGCGTCTGGGGCTGGCTGCTCTGAAAACAAACCCCGCCCACTCTGCTGTGACGTAGATTACAGTAATAACTCCTATAACACCACAAAAGCGCATATTTTAACCATTGAAAAACGGTCTATTGTTCAAGACTTACGGTCATTTGAAAACAACACTGCACGTCCTAATGGTGGCTACAATTTTGATGTTAAAAATAATTATGTCGAACTGGGGTCTCAAACTCAACTTGCCTGGGGGGCCACTGGATGCAGAGTCTGGGTCAGGCTGGGCCGCAAGAAAAAATATCTTAAAGGCCTACTGAAAGCCACTACTAGTGACCACGCAGTCTGATAGTTTATATATGAATGATGAAATATTAACATTGCAACACATGCCAATACGGCCTTTTTAGTTTACTAAATTGCAATTTTAAATTTCCCGCGAAGTATCCTGTTAAAAACGTTGCGGTATGTCGCGGACATTTTGTTCCAGCCCGATCCCAGCTATAAGTAGTCTGCTCTAATGGCATAATTCCACAGTATTCTGGACATCTGTGTTGCTGAATCTTTTGCAGTTTGTTCAATTAATAATGGAGACGTCAAAGAAGACAGCTGTAAATGGGGAGCGGTGTATTGCGGCCGCCTTTAGCAACACAAACACAGCCAGTGTTTCCTTGTTTACATTCCCGAAAGATGAGGGTGAAGCTTTACTATGGAACAGAGCGGTCAAGCGAACATGGTTCCCGACCACATGTCAACCAGCAGGTTTCGGTGAGAAAATTGTGGTAATAAGTCAGCTCTTGCCGTAGACATGAGCGGAGCTTGCGTCATTCCTTGTGCACCTGTCAAAGAGGCAGCTGCGAACTCTCTTGCCTCCTCCCATTGGCCGCCCCCGAAAGTGGGATGCTTCCACCATGGAGGAAGGGGAAAAAAAGCTCAGCCCGGCTCCAACAGCTGCCTTCGCTTCGCCTCGTCGAGAAACGTGGCTTTCCTCAGAGACACTGGCGGTCACCACACCCGTGGACACACCCCTCCGACTTTCAGGTACGAGTACGACCATATAATCTCACTAAAACACTAGTAACACAATAAGCAGATACGGGATTGTCCAGAATTATCCTAGTAAATGTGTCTAATAACATCTGAATCGCTCCCACTGCCCTCGTCTTTTATTCTAGTCCTTCACTCTCACTTTCGTCATCCACAAATCTTTCATCCTCGCTCAAATTAATGGGGAAATCGTCGCTTTCCTGGTCCAAATTGCCCTAGCTGCTGGTGGCCATGATTGTAAACAATGTTCAGATGTGAGGAGCTCCACAACCCGTGACGTCAAGCGCACATTGTCTGCTACTTCCGGTACAGGCAAGGCTTTTTTATTAGTGACCAAAAGTTCCAAACTTTATCGTGGATGTTCTCCACTAAATCCTTTCAGCAAAAATATGGCAATATCGCAAAATGATCAAGTATGACACATAGAATGGACCTGCTATCCCCGTTTAAATAAGAAAATCATATATATTTTTAAATGTCTTTTTATTTTCAACACAAAATAAAATCAAAATATAAATGAACAAAATGAGAATTAAGAAATGTCAGGCAATACAAATAAAAAAAAAACAAAAACAAATAACGGTTTGAATTGGTCCAGGTTATCGGGGACTATTACTCACGGACAGGTGTCGCGGTGTGACTGCAGCCTGGCACGTGCGTGAGAAAACCCTCGTCTCCATGGCAACGTCTCTGTCGCTTTCACTCATTTCCCGCTTTTCCACTAATGCAGGGGTAGGCAACCCAGAACGTTGAAAGAGCCATTTTGCACCCAAATAACACAATGCTGTCAAGCGCCATTCATATAAAACTCGCGGGCCGCACTAACATGAAACGTTCATATTAAATTGGACGCCGCAAAATAACGTTGTGTCTGAGAGCCCTGATGGAGAACGTCCGGCGGGCCAGATTGAGAATCTTAACGCGGGCGGTATTTTTCCCAGGACTGCTTTAAATCCTTCCAGGTGAGGTTTAAGGGACATTATGGTGATGATACACAATCCGAATAAATAACCTAAACATTGCCATCATGCACCATGCCGCCCTCTAGTGGCACTGACTTAAACTGCACACTAACCTTTAGTAATGATGCCCTGCTGTTTATACAAGCTGTAATCTGCTTGCAAATAACTGCGAACCTTGTTTTCTTTGGTCACCCATCCACCATGTCATTCAGCAGCTTAGTGCGTTCCCCTCTCACTCTACCCACTCTTTTTTTTTTTTATGCCATCCGCTTTGAAACTAATGGGCACGTTGGAAAGTAGGCTAAATCCAGAGTGACAGCTTTCCCGGCTTCCTATTTTTAAAGAGTGGCTGCAGGCAGAGTCCAAGTGCGTGGGAGATGGAGAAGAGAGAGCTGGTCTGTCAAGCTGTTTTTGCCTCTGACATTTTCTCACCTCGGGCCTGCGGGACGCTCCACAAACCGTAGCTCAAAGCCTCACTTAACTGCTGATGTTGTCCTTTCCCCTCCTCTGTAGGACCATTATGTCATGATACTACTTCTGCAGCTAATTTTTTTATCTATACTCGGGTTTTCCCTATACCAAAACTGTGTAAATAGTAAACATACTAGACAACTTGTCTTTGAGTGGAAAGTAAACAAAAAAGGGCTCCGAATTAGTCTGCTGATGTATGCAGTCATTTATCATTCTATTAGTTTGTCAACATTTAGCCACAATACCCAGCAATATGTTTGGGGGCCAAAAAATTGAGCCTTTAATCCCAGGAACACCACACCTACCGTCAAGCATGGTGGTGGTAGTATTATGCTCTTGGCCTGTTCTGCTGCCAATGGAACTGGTGCCTTACAGAGAGTAACGAGGACAATGAAAAAGGAGGATTTCCTCCAAATTCTTCAGGACAAGCTACAATCATTGGGTCTTGGGCAAAAATGGGTGTTCCAATAGGACAATGACCCAAAACACACAAAAAAATGGTAAAGGAATGGCTAACTCTGGCTAGAATGAAAGTTTTAGAATGGCCTTCCCAAAGTCCTGACTTAAACGTGTGGACAATGCTGAAGAAACAAGTTCATGTCAGAAAAGCAACACATTTAGCTGTCCAGAGGAGTGGTCTAATATTCATGCAGAAGCTTATGGATGGATACTAAAAACGCCTTATTGCAGTGAAACTTGTCAAAGGACATGTAAGCAAATATTAACATTGCTGTATGTATACTTTGGACCCAGCAGATTTGCTCACGTTTTCAGTAGACCCATAATAAATTCATAAAAGAACCAACATTCATGAAAGTATGTGCTCCAATCACTCTATCACAAAAAAAACAAGAGTTGTAGAAATGATTGGAAAGTCAAGACAGCCATGACGTTATGTTCTTTACAAGTTTATGTAAACTTTTGACCAAGACTATATATATATATATATATATATATATATATATATATATATATACTGTATGTATGTATGTATATATATATATATATATACACATACATACATTACATATATATATATACACTGTATGTGTATATATATACAGTATATATATATATATATACATACACATACATATCTATCTATCTATATATACATGTATGTATATATATAGATATATATGTATGTGTATATATATATGTATATATATAATGTATGTATGTGTATACATATATATATATAATGTATGTATGTATATATATATACATATATATATAATGTATGTATGTATATATATATATTTATATATACATACAGTATAAATATATATATGAAGTGTATGCATGTATGTATATATATATATAAATATATATATATATATATATACACACACACACATACATACATTACATATATATATATATATATATATATATATATACTGTATGTGTATATATACAGTATATATATATATATATATATAGATACACATACATATCTATCTATATATACACGTATATATATATAGATATATATGTATGTGTATATATATATATACAATGTATGTATGTATGTATATATATATATATGTATATATATAATGTATTGTATATATATGTACATATATATCTATATATACATACAGTATAAATATATATATGAAGTGTATGCATATATGTATATATATATATATATATATATATATATACATAGACATATATATATATATATATATATATATATATATATATATATATATATATATATATATATATATATATATGTATATATATATATATTTGTGTAAACATATATATATATGTATATATGTATGTAGAGAGAGAGAGAGGGAGAGAGTTGGCCCCCCAAGTCCAAATAATTGCCCAGGCCTGATCTACATCAACAATATGATTTGCCTGAATGTAAAAAAAAACTAAGTTAATAATTATTTTTTTAATTTTAATACGTATTTATTATTATATTATATTATATTATATTACATTATATCATATTATTATTTTAACTCTGCTAAGATCGCAGTAGATGATGATCTAACAGGTGAACTACCCCAAATGACGCACATTTAAGGCAGGTGACTCGACATTGAGGTTGGTGTACGCAGAGAAAACAATGACTTTTCCTCATCCCGCACTAGAGGATCTGTGCAGGTTCTTGTGAATGAAGTGATTTTTAAATTGTAGTAGCATAAAAAAATGTGAACACGACCACCAGGGAAATTAAAGATTTTGAGCTGATTTTGAGTGTTGTGAGCTCGACATAAGTGCCTGCTGCTGCTGATGAAGTACGGTGCATATGTATTGAATTCCTACAGGTTTACATCTTTTTGCATGTGTCTAAAAGGAGGGTAATTCTGTCTTTCCTGGTGCTCCAAGCTGTTATTCTATGCTGAAATTTTCAGCTCTTATAATTAGAGAGTCTTGGCCCCGTCTTCTTTGTTGTAGCGGTGTAGCGTGCAAGGACGGGAGTGGAAGAAGTGTCCAATAGATGAAGCTAACTGTTTTAATTACATTCAGACTTTACTTGAATCAATAATGGAGCAAAATCTCGCCATCCGTGGCTCGCTAGTGCAACAACAACGCCGGAAATGTGTCCCGTGAAAAAACCTCCCGACCGGAACTCTCATAACTAAAGTTCATTGGGTGAATTATGAAAACTCACTACATGTTTTAGAGCTTTCATGGCGAGTTTACTGACAGATGTAAGTAAGATATTTACACAAATTTATATTAGAAATGGCAACAACGGAGGATGAATGTCCCATAACAAGAAGATAGAGAAAATGAAGAAGCTTATCGACTATGGTGTCCACACAGACTACAAAGGTGGACGCGCGCAAATTTTCAAGACTTATGCCGATCCCAAATACACATCAGCAGGTATCAGAAGGTATGAAAAGTTGCTTTAGCATAATATTGCCAAACAAAAACGCCAGATAATGTCTTACCTTATTATTATTATTGAAGGTTTATTTGAAATAGGGACAGACACAAAAAACATAGACATTTGAAACAGTTATCCAATGTATGCATCATAGTGTTTGTAGCTAAAGCTAATTTGCAACACTTGTCCCCAACAACAACAACACAGATCCAACATAATTAAAATAGGAACATAAAAATAATAAGGCAAAAATGACTCGATAATAATCATAGAAATAATACAGACGAAGTGCAAACTAGATAAGAGCCAAAAATATAACACAAAGTGCAGACTAGATAAAAACCAATTAGTAAAAATTAGTAAAAACTAAACATGGGAACATGATTGCTGCTCAACTAGCCATAATTTTGTTTGTTTTTGAAAGTGACAAGTGCACACACCATAATAATAGTTTAATCTTTAGTTTAGTCTTTATTTGAAGGGGCAATGCACAGAAACATCAAGCCTAAAGACAGATATGTTCTTTACCAGATTATAGCTAAATAGCTTATTTCCATCCGCAGTCCCGGGCTACCTCAATTAAATGGATACACAAATCATGCAATAAAATGATGACAATAAAATCATACTATAGCATTTATTAGAATCAAGAAAAGTCATAAAATGCCCTCTCATGGACACACACTTAATATACAATACAACCACATCTCATTTACATCATCACACAAAGACAATACATGCTCTTGTTCACATCTGTCATCATTTGTAAAAAACAACCATTATTTTAACACAAACACCTTACAATTTACAACAAAATTCCTCTCATGAATAAATATAATACACAGGAAATTGACGTGTCAAACATAGTGGCCACCTTAGTGACCGTGTGAGGCTTCATAGCTTACCAAAGTCGTACTAAAACATTTTTGATGTATTCTCGAGCGCCGTGTGTATTGTTCTATATTTTCAATCAATCAATCAATGTTTATTTATATAGCCCCAAATCACAAATGTCTCAAAGGACTGCACAAATCATTACAACTACAACATCCTCAGAAGAACCCACAAAAGGGCAAGGAAAACTCACACCCAGTGGCAGGGAGAATTCACACCCAGTGGGACGCCAGTGACAATGTTGACTATGAGAAACCTTGGAGAGGACCTCAGATGTTGGCAACCCCCCCCCTCCTAGGGGACCGAAAGCAATGGATGCCGAGCGGGTCTAACATGATACTGTGAAAGTTCAATCCATAGTGGCTCCAACACAGCCGCGAGAGTTCAGTTCAAAGCGGATCCAAGACAGCAGCGAGAGTCCCGTCCACAGGAAACCATCTCAAGCGGAGGCGGATCAGCAGCGTAGAGATGTCCCCAACCGATACACAGGCGAGCGGTCCATCCTGGGTCCCGACGAGCGGTCCGTCCTGGGTCTCGACTCTGGACAGCCAGTACTTCATCCATGGTCATCGGACCGGACCCCCTCCACAAGGGAGGGGGGGACATAGGAGAAAGAAAAGAAGCGGCAGATCAACTGGTCTAAAAAGGAGGTCTATTTAAAGGCTAGAGTATACAGATGAGTTTTAAGGTGAGACTTAAATGCTTCTACTGAGGTAGCATCTCGAACTGTTACCGGGAGGGCATTCCAGAGTACTGGAGCCCGAACGGAAAACGCTCTATAGCCCGCAGACTTTTTTTGGGCTCTAGGAATCACTAATAAGCCGGAGTCTTTTGAAGGCAGATTTCTTGCCGGGACATACGGTACAATACAATCGGCAAGATTGGATGGAGCTAGACCGTGTAGTATTTTATATGTGAGTAGTAAAACCTTAAAGTCACATCTTAAGTGCACAGGAAGCCAGTGCAGGTGAGCCAGTGCAGGTATATATGTATGTATATATGTATATAAAGGTATATACAGTATAGGTATATATGTATGTATATATGTATATAAAGGTATATACAGTATAGGTATATATGTATGTATATATGTATATAAAGGTATATACAGTATAGGTATATATGTATGTATATATGTATATAAAGGTATATACAGTACAGGTATATATGTATGTATATATGTACATAAAGGTATATACAGTACAGGCGTAATGTGATCAAACTTTCTTGTTCTTGTCAAAAGTCGAGCAGCCGCATTTTGTACCCACTGTAATCTTTTAATGCTAGACATGGGGAGACCCGAAAATAATACATTACAGTAATCGAGACGAGACGTAACAAACGCATGGATAATGATCTCGGCGTCTTTAGTGGACAAAATGGAGCGACTTTTAGCGATATTACGGAGATGAAAGAAGGCCGTTTGGAACATATAAAATGTTGCTGTTGTTTACTTGAGTCATATTGCAGTCCACACATATATTTTATGTGTGACTGCCATCTACTGGTCACACTAATCATTACACCACTTGCCACATAAAATAGCTTCGAGGTCGGTAAGCACGACCAGAATTATTCCGTACATTAGGCGCACCGGGTTATGTCGATTTTTGAGAAAATGAAAGGATTTTAATTGTCTGTTTGGGCTATTTTTGTTGTGTCTAAAAAGGAGGGTAATCCTGTCTTTCCTGGTGTTGCAAGCTACTATTCAATGCTGTTATAATTAGAGACTAGTATGCAATACACAGGACGGAGCACATGTATTATTTCCATCCGTAATCCTACCCCTTCCTCTTGTGGGCTCTGTGCAGAGCTGCGTGGAGGGTGGCATCGCCCACTTCACTTTCACTTTCACTTTCTCAGGCACAGCAACAAGCCTGGCCTTCCATTATTCCCCCGCCGCCGCCTCCCTTCCCTACACCGGGGAGGATTACTGACATAAAGTGGACGTTTGATCCTGCCCTCGTCTCCGCCGCTCTTATATCCTCCTGACAAAGCTCTCCTTCTCTCCCAGACACCTCGCTTCTTCCCTCTTATTGCCTTTAAAAAAAAAAAAAATAGCCTTCGTACCGCGGGTGGAGGCGGTGTGGTGTACCTGGGCGTGGAGCTGCGTCACATGTTGGAAGTTAAGTCCATTTCAGCAGGATTGAGCGGATCATCACAAGACAGGCGTGGCTTATTTCTCACTGTTGTCCGCTAATAAAGAGGGACGGACGTCAATCGATAGTCGACTCGAATGAGAGACACGGGTGTCCACCGTCCCAAATGACATGTTGTTTAATGCACATTGAATTATGGCTGAGATAGGCTCCAGCACCCCCTGCCACCCCAAAAAGGGACAAGCGGTAGAAAATGGATGGATGAATTAAGGGTGTCCAATAAGAGTGTATTTGTATTGAACTGTTTCGGTTCGGGGGTTTCGGTTCGGTCCGGAGGTGTACCGAACGAGTACACATGCTAGCAGCGACCGGGCTAGGACAACATGTAAAAGCCAGAGCTGGAAGACCCTCCTGCCTCGTTAGGATATCCCGTTTGGGAACACTTTGGCCGCGCGATACAATGGAGGACGTAGGTTTGCACCTTTCCTGCTTCCGGCTCCCAGACCGTAGTCGAGGAGCGCAGGGCAGACACTCCTCCAGGGCTGATGTATTCTCGGGGGCGACACCCTTCAATCTACCCGGCAGTGGGTCTCCACAGCTCTGGACTCCAGAGTGAATGAAGAGTCCGGCGATTAGTTGCAAATCGTGGCTTTATGAAATAAATAAATAAATGATAAATGGGTTGTACTTGTATCGCGCTTTTATAACTTCAAGGTACTCAAAGCGCTTTGACACTACTTCCACATTTACACATTCACACACTAACCAGCACCCATCAGGAGCAAGGGTGAAGTGTCTTGCTCAGGACACAACGGACGTGACGAGGTTGGTACTCGGTGGGGATTGAACCAGGGACCCTCGGGTTGCGCGCGGCCACTCTTCCACTGCGCCACGCCGTCCCTATTATCCTTATTGAGGTCTTGCACACAGCCGATCCAACAAAACACTAGCCACTCCCGCACTCTACTGCTCCCTCACCTCGCTCGCCCACATACTCACCTCACATGCTGTCCAATACACAAACGCTACTCTCATAACACATGCTAACCCATTTGAAGCGTCACCACCGCATTTAAGAAGCCTCTCATCGGCGAGTCAGGCAGGGCTAAAGCAATAACAAATGTTTTTATAGCAGCAGATTTAAGTCCACATTGCATTAAAAAACTATATTTTGACCCACTTCTATGGTGGAAGAACAATGAGCCCATATATCCTCTCACTGCCAAGTTAGCCAGGCTGGTTGCCAGGCAGTCAGCCTGGCGACATCACTCTCTATCACCCTCTACGCACCCTTGCTCCATGCTGATGATCCATGTAAGTTTTGTTATTCATGCCAGACTTTGCAAGTTTAGTTTTATGTCCATAGTTTACGTTGTAGTAATAGTTTTGTTTCATAGCCAAGTTGTGTATCTTTTCTGAGAGCGCCTTTTGTTTATACCCGCACCATAGTCCAAGTCATGACACTCACCATAAATAAAATGAAAGGTTTACAGTGCATGTGATCGGTGTCAGTATCGCCTGATATTATTAATGGACGTTCAGGATCGGTGTTATGAATCCCCGATCGGAACATCCCTAGTTAATTGCAATTGATTTATTCTATGTTTTTTATGATTTTAAGGTAAGATGCAAATATTTATTTTTATAACTAGATGGATTATTTATAAATCATATTGAACTAGTTGTTGTTTTATGCAAGATCATGCTCAGAATTATATAAAAACAAAATTGGCTGATTTAAAGGCCAAACAAAAGTTGCATTGATAAAATGCAATCTGGCATCCAGGATTATTTGCTGAGTTTAAGTTTTGTTAAAATGTCACTTTAAATTTAGGGTAAACCACACTGGATAATTATATCCCTCTGGAAACCGATGTCCCCTGTAGTGGACATATTTTTGGTCTATTTCAGAGAAAAACAGCCCTGCAGAGGACGCTGGTTCTGTATGCCTGCAGTAGAAATACCAGTTAAATCCTGCTGTTCTTACATGCTAACCCATTTGAAGCGTCACCGTCGCATTCAAGCAACCTCTCCTCTGCGAGTCAGGCAGGGCTAAAGCAATAAATGTTTTTATAGCAACAGATTTAAGTCCATATTGCATTAAAAAACTATATTTTGACCCACTTCTATGGTGGAAAAAACAATGAGCCCATATATCCTCTCACTGCCAAGTTAGCCAGGCTGGTTGCGAGGAAAAACAACCCTGCAGAGGACGCTAGTTCTCAGGAGGATGGAGTATATGCCTGGAGTAGAAATACCAGTTAAATCCTGCTGTTCTTACACTCAAAAGTACTAAAATGGATTTCATAGATGGCCTAAAGCTTCCTGCCATGAAGGTGCGATGCTGACAAGCTTGGTAAAAAGCATAAAGATGATTAAGATACCCCGAGCTCACCCCATATCTGTCCTCATCATTTGTTCGTAAAACCCTGGAAAATAAATTTTTCTGCGGTTCACAGTACAAGACTGTTTAAGACCACTCATAAACTTTCATTCAGTCAGCCTTTTTGCCAGCTTTTGCTGCAATTACGTTGCTTTCAGCTACCCGGAGTTTATAGTCCTCATTCATGTCCGGGCTGACGGCTGCAGAGAGGTGTGGTGCTCTCAGGGGTAATTAGCAGAACACAGCCTTTCATTTCTTTGCTAATTTACAAAACATGTGTATCTATTAATAATGTAACGTTGTCATTTGTTGTGGTAAACATCTTCAGCATATGCACGTTTGTGTCCGCCGTATACTGCATTGACGGGTTTTGTTGTCCTTACCTCTTCCAAAACGACGTTGCATGATATCCAAACCATGTTTCCTTATGAGTTGGGAAATTGTGTTGGATGTAAATATAAACAGAATACAATGATTTGCAAATCCTTTTCAAGTCAAATTCAGTTGAATATGCTACAAAGACAACATATTTGATGTTCAAACTCATAAACTTTATTTGTTTTTTTGCAAATAATAATTAACTTAGAATTTCATGGCTGCAACACGTGCCAAAGTAGTTGGGAAAGGGCATGTTCACCACTGTGTTACATCACCTTTTCTTTTTGCAACTTATCATATTTTTTTAATATTTTAATTTTCAAAAAATCTACCAAAAATGCATAAAAAAATTGTGTAATAATAGTGATTTATTTTTATTTTTTTACCATAAAAAGAGAAGTATTGTTTTTCCGTTTACAGTAATATACACTACATTTTTAGGTGACATTTTTGCTACTTATCATATTTTTTTCATATTTAAATTTTCGAAAAATCTACTAAAAATGCCAAACAAATTGTGTAATAATAGTGATTTTTTTTTTTTTTAACCATAAAAAGAGAAGTATTGTTTTTCCGTTTACAGTAATATACCCTACATTTTTAGGTGACATTTTTGCTACTTATCATATTTTTTTCATATTTTAATTTTCCAAAAATCTACTAAAAATGCATTTAAAACATCTGTAATAATAGTGAAAATGATTTTTTTTTTTTTACCATAAAAACAGCAGTATTGTTTTTCCATTTACAGTAATATATACACTACATTTTTAGGTGACATTTTTGCAACTTATATTTTTTTCATATTTTAATTTTCAAAAAATCTACTAAAAATGCATAAAAAATTGTGTAATAATAGTGATTTTTTTTTTTTTACCATAAAAAGAGAAGTACTGTTTTTCTGTTTACAGTAATATACACTACGTTTTTAGGTGAAATTTTTGCTACTTATCATATTTTTTTCATATTTTAACTTTTAAAAAAATCTACTAAAAATGCATTTAAAACATCTGTAATAATGGTGAAAATTATAATTTTTTTTACCATAAAATCTGCAGTATTGTTGTTCCGTTTACAGTAAGATACAATACATTTTTAGGTGATATTTTTGCAACTTAGCATATTTTTTTCATATTTCAATTTTGAAAAATCTACTAAAAATGCATTCAAAAATTGTGTAATAATAGTGAAAATTATTTTATTTTTTATTTATTTTTTTACCATAAAAACAGTAGTATTGTTTTTCCATTTACAGTTGTATACACTACATTTTCAGGTGACTTTTTGGCAACTTATCATATTTTTTTCATATTTTAGTTTTCAAAAAATCTACTAAAAATGCATTAAAAACTGTGTAATAATAGTGAAAATTATTTTATTGTTCTACCATAAAAACATCAGTATTGTTTTTCCATTTACAGTAATATACACTACAATTTTAGGTGACACTTTTGCAACTTATCATATTTTCTTTATATTTAAATTTTCAAAAAATTTAATAAAAATGAATTGAAAAAATTAAGTAATAATAATATTTTTTTGTTTGTTTTTGTTTTTTTTTACCATAAAAACAGCGCTATTGTTTTTCCTATTACAGTATTATATACACTACATTTTTAGGTGATTTTTTTTGCAATTTATCATATATTTTTCATATTTTAATTTTCAAAAAATCAACTAAAAATGCATTGAAAAATTGTGTAATAATAGTGGAAATTACTTGTGACATTTGCTACTCCAACTACTTGTGTGGAAGCTCGTAAGCCAGAGTTTTACTCGCAACCTAAAGCAAAACACTTAACAAACAGACAGCTCATGTCCTAAAATACACTCGTAGACCGAGGTACGTCTGTATTTGCAAAACCTCTTTGGTACCTATAGTTCATAATTGCAGTTTATATACATTTGCATTTATTTAAAAAAACAAAACAAATTGCTTTATCAAACACTTTATCAGTTAATTGACAGATTGCTGCATTATGTGTGCTGGAGACGATATGTATGTGATTGAATGATGGTTCATCCAAGCTGCGGGCAGGATGATTAAAGTGGGCCCCAGTGCCAGTTGGGTAATTAATCTGCTGTTCTCCGTGTTAATAGCATTAGTCACCTTGGAGATAATCACAGCCGCCGAGAGCACAGAGCGGAATCTTCCGGTGTTCCTAATACCTGGAGCTGATTGACAAAATGGACCATTATCCTGTGCTAACAATGTGATCCTTTTGGTTTTTCTGGTTCTGATGTCAGCAAGACCTTCACTGCTTATACTAAAGTGTAAACCAACCGAGAGTCTTAGGAGACGTCATTCATTAGCATGACTATCTGAAGTAAATACTGAATACCCTATTTTTAGGACTATCAGGCGCACTTAAAGTCCTTTCATTTTCTGAAAACTCGACGGTGCGCCTTATAACCCAATGTACGGAATAATTCCGGTTGTGCTTACCGGCCTCAAAGCTATTTTATTTGGTACATGGTGTAGTAATACGTGTGTCCAGTAGATGGCAGTCACACATAAGAGATACGTGCAGACTGCAATATGGAACTTAAAATGTTCCATTGAGAATATAGAACGTTATACACAGGCGATCAAAGATATTTCAAAATGTTTTTAATACGACTTTGAAGCCGCACAGCTTGATGGATTTTTGGACCATTACGGCTACCGTAGTCAGAAGTACGAATATTATCTTGAATGGGATTGTACTGAAAATTTAAATTTTCCTGAAGGAATAAATAAAGTATTATCTAATCTAATCTAATCTATTCTATTATTATGGCGTGTGTATATAAGGACCACATCCGCAGACATATTATCTGGCGTTTTGTTTTGTAATATTATGCGAAACCAACCTTTTCTTACATTTTTGGTACCTGCTGATCTGTTTTTGGGATCTGCATGAGTCCTGAAAATTTGCGCACATCCACCATTGTAGTCCATGGCGAGGACATAGTCCTTAAGCTTCTCCTTTTTCTCTATCTTCTTGTTATGGGGCATTTCTAATAAAAAGGAGTGTAAAGTTCTTACTTAAATCCGTCAGTAGACTCGCCAAGAAAGGGCTAAAACATACCGGTGTAGTGAGTTTACATTATTCACCCAAGGAACTTTAGTTATTAGAGTTCTTGTCGGACGGTATTTCATGGGACACATTTACGGCATTGTTGCTGTTGCACTCGTGAGCCACGAATGAGGAGAAGCTGCTCTGTTATTGATTTAAGTAAAGTCTGATGTCATTTGTCAGAGTGTACGCCCTGAGATCGGTAGGTTGTGAGTTTAAACCCCGGCCGAGTCATGCCAAAGACTATGAAAATGCGACCAATTACCTCCCTGCTTGGCACTCAAGATCAAATGTTGGAATTGGGGGTTAAATCACCAAAAATGATTCCCGGGCGCGGCCTCTCCTGCTGCTCACTGGTCCCCTCACCGCCCAGGGGGTGATCAAGGGTGATGGGTCCAATGCAGAAGACAAATTTCACCACACCTAGTGAGTGTGTGACAATCATTGGTATTTTAACTTTAATTAGCTCCATCTTTTGACACTTCTTCCAATCCCGTCCTTGCACGCTACACCGCTACAAAAAAAACACTGTCGAAAGTGAGCCACGTAAATAAGACCGCCCACAAAACGGCGCCTGTCAGAAAGCGACTTGAAGACGATGAGTGAAACATCATAAATGCAACATTTTGACCAAAGAACCACCATTATGTTATGTAGACCACAAGGAAGTATTTTACATTTAGAAAAAAATCCCAATATGACCCCTTTAATGCTCCTTATTATCCGGTGCACCTTATGTATGAAAATAGACCTGACAAGACCTGCTCATTGGCAGTGCGCCTTATAATCAGTGCGCCTAATGGTCCGGAAAATACGGTAGTTGTAAATATACATGCTCACTGATCCCCTCACCGCCCAGGGGGTGATCAAGGGTGATGGGTCCAATGCAGAAGACAAATTTCACCACACCTAGTGAGTGTGTGACAATCATTGGTATTTTAACTTTAATTAGCTCCATCTTTTGAAACTCCTTCCACCCTCGTCCTTGCACGCTACACCGCTACAAAAATTACGGATAAAAACCGCTGTCGAAGGTGAGCCACGTAAACAAGACCGCTTACAAAACGGCGCCTGTCAGAAAGCCACTTGAAGACGATGTGTGAAACATCATCTATGCAACATTTTGACCAAAGAACCACCATTATGTTATGTAGACCACAATAAATTAGTTTACATTTTGAAAAAAATCCCAATATGACCCCTTTAATGCTCCTTATTATCCGGTGCACCTTATGTATGAAAATAGACCTGACAAGACCCGCTCATTGGCAGTGCGCCTTATAATCAGTGCGCCTAATTGTCTGGAAAATACGGTAGTTGTAAATATACATGCTCACTGATCCCCTCACCGCCCAGGGGGTGATCAAGGGTGATGGGTCCAATGCAGAAGACAAATCTCACCACACCTAGTGATTGTGTGACAATCTTTGGTATTTTGACTTTGATTAGTTCCATCTTTTGACACTTCTTCCACTCCCGTCCTTGCACGCTACACGCTACAAAAAAAAAAACGCTGTTGAAGATGAGCCACGTAAATAAGACCGCCCACAAAACGGCGCCTGTCAGAAAGCAACTTGAAGACGATGTGTGAAACATCATCTATGCAACATTTTGACCAAAGAACAACCATTATGTTATGTAGACCACAAGGAAGTATTTTACATTTTGAAAAAAATCCTAATACGACCCCTTTAATGCTCCTTATTATCCGGTGCACCTTATGTATGAAAATAGACCTGACAAGACCCGCTCATTGGCAGTGTGCCTTATAGTCAGTGCGCCTTATGGTCCGGAAAATACAGTAGTTGTAAATATACATGCTCACTGATCCCCTCACCGCCCAGGGGGTGATCAAGGGTGATGGGTCCAATGCAGAAGACAAATTTCACCACACCTAGTGATTGTGTGACAATCATTGGTATTTTAACTTTAATTAGCTCCATCTTTTGAAACTCCTTCCACTCCCGTCCTTGCACGCTACACCGCTACAAAAATTACGAATAAAAACTGCTGTCGAAAGTGAGCCACGTACATAAGACCGCCCACAAAACGGCGCCTGTCAGAAAGCGACTTGAAGAGGATGTGTGAAACATCATCTATGCAACATTTTGACCAAAGAACCACCATTATGTTATGTAGACCACAATAAATTAGTTTACATTTTGAAAAAAATTCCAATATGACCCCTTTAATGCTCCTTATTATCCGGTGCACCTTATGTATGAAAATAGACCTGTCAAGACCCGCTCATTGGCAGTCCGCCTTATAATCAGGAGGATTTATGTCGGGAAAAGTGAGAGGTAACAGTTCGCAGAAGGGGGATCACCGAATGTAAAGCGGTGAGGGAAAAAAAGATAAATGCAGTCTTCTTCCTTGTTGTCTGATGCTATAAATTACCTGGGCATTGATCCATGGCTGTCGCTACGGACCTTCCTGCATTCATCAAGCCACCAGTCGAGGAGAGGCCTGGTGGAAATACCTCACTTTATTCTCCGGTTCTTGCGGCACAGCCTGTTGCTTGGATACAACCCTGATTTCTGCAAGAGTGGAGAAACCAGACAATTGCATTATGCACTTGCACAATATGTTGTGCTATGAATCTAAGTCTTTAGAAAAATGGTTTGGACCACATTCTTGACGTAAAAAAAGACGAGGAAGGGTCAATTTGTGACTTAAACCGATCACAATCTGATCTCCTGTGTGAGCAACATGTCTGTTTGGATTACTTGCACTGACACTATATTGCCAAAAGTATTTGGCCACCTGCCTTGACTCACATATGAACTTGAAGTGCCGTCCCATTCCTAACCCATAGAGTTCAATACGACGTCGGACCACCTTTTTCAGTTATTACAGCTTCAACTCTTCCGGTAAGGCTGTCCACAAGGTTGCGGAGTGTGTTTATAGGAATGGTCCACCATTCTTCCAAAAGCGCATTGGTGAAAGCCTGGCTCTCAGTCAATGTTCTAATTCATCCTAAAGGTGTTCCATCGGGTTCAAGTCAGGACTCTGTGCAGGCCAGTCAAGTTCTTCCATACCAGACGCTGTCATTCATGTCTTTACGGACCTTACTTTGTGCACTGATGCACAGTCATGTTGGAAAAGGAAGGGGCCCGCTGCAAACTGTTCCCACAAGGTTGGGAACGTGAAATTGTCCAAAATGATTTGGTATCCCGGGTCATTCAAAGTTCATTTCACTGTAACTAAGGGGCCATGTCCAACTCCGGAAAAAAAAACCCCACGCCAGAATTCTTCCTCCACCAAATTTCACACTCAGCACAATGCAGTCCGAAATGTAGCGTTCTCCTGGCAACCTCAAAACCCAGACTGGTCCATCAGATTGCGAGATGGAAAAAGCGTGATTCCTCAGTTCAGAGAAGGCATCTCCACTGCTTTAGAGTCCAGTGGTGACGTGTTTTACACCACCGCATCCAACACTTTGCTTTGGACTTGATGATGTATGGCTTAGATGCAGCTGCAATATATACATATATACATACATATGTATGCATGTATATATATATATATATATATACATAAATATATATATATACATAAATATGTATGTATGCATATATATATGCATACATATGTGTGTGTGTGTATATATATGTGTGTATATGTATGTATACATAAATTTGTGTGTATAAATATATACATATGTATGTATATGTATGTATATATATGTATGTAAATATTTATGTGTGTGTATATATGTTTATGTATTTGTATATATATATATATATATATATATATATATATACACACACATATATACATGTGTGAATATATATTTATATATACACAAATATACTTACGTACATAAATATACATATAGGTGTATATTAATATATACACACATATGATATATATATATATATATGTGTGTGTATATGTATGTATACATATATTTGTGTGTATAAATATATACATATTCATGTATATATGTATGTATACGTATGTGTATGTATATATATATATACATATGTATGTGTGTGTGTATATATGTATGTATATATATATAATTATGTATATATATGTATGTATATATATATATGTGTGTGTGTATATATATATATATACATACATATATATATACACACATATATACATGTGTGTATATATATTTATATATACACAAATATACTTACGTACATAAATATACATATAGGTGTATATTAATATATACACACATATGATATATATATATATGTGTGTGTATATGTATGTATACATATATTTATGTGTGTATAAATATATACATATTCATGTATATATGTATGTATATGTATGTGTATGTATATATATATATATATATATATATATTTATATATATATATATACACATATGTATGTGTATATATGTATGTATATATATATATAATTATGTATATATGTATGTGTATATATATATATATGTGTGTATATATATATATATATACATATATATATACACACATATATACATGTGTGTGTATATATATTTATACATACACACACATACATACGTACACATACATACATATATGTGTATATTAATATATACACATATTATATAATATATATGTATATAGGTGTGTGTGTATATGTATGTATACATATATTTGTGTGTGTATAAATATATACATATATTTGTGTGTGTATAAATATATACATATGAATGTATATATGTATGTATGTGTATATATATATGTGTGTGTGTGTGTGTATATATGTATTTATATATATATATGTGTGTGTATATATATACGGTATATATATATACACATATACATACGTACATATACATACATATATGTGTATATTAATATATACACACACACATATATATATATATATATATATATATATATACCGCACCCCAGACACATTTATTTCTCTAAATTTGGACCCCTGTGTCAAAATTGCTGAGGCCTGACCTAAAGGCAGACTGAGTCCAGTCTGAGTGCTTGTTTCCCCACCAAGTGCCTGCAAAAATATTGAAACTTGGTACGGTTGAACTTCCTGTGAATTGTTGCCCGGTAGCACCGACAGATTAGTACCTGTATGATCTCATTGGAGTTGCAAAATACTGATCCATGCTGCTATTTCTGGTTTGCTTGGAGGCCATTGTTACTTTGAGGAAGACATCATGTTCTCTCTCACAAAAGCTTCCAGGAAGGTGTATTTTCGGCTTTTTTTTCTTTCTTTTTTTGCTGCAGGGTCACTTCCTGCCTATTCTCACAAATGACCTCATGTGCTTCTGAACAGATTGTGCGCACGTTGACCCCCCCACACGTTCACAGACAGTATCTCCGGCCATTCCTCAGCCACCACATCCATGCAAGTGTCCAGGGGGGAAGAAGGTGAAGGTGGACCTGATTTAATAAAGTAGTCATCACAGTGGGCCTGCCTTTGGAGTCTGACTTATAGTCTATTGTAATGGAGATTAACCCCACTAAAAAAAAACAACAAAAAACCGCACATAGCCTATTTAACGCCCATATTTTAACACAAGCCACGCGCACCGCACTAATGAGGTAGTCGCGCCTTGTCTGCTGCTGCTTGTACATGATTTAAAACGCCGGTCAATCCACGGCCGCTTACAGGCTTTTAGGGCTAATGGGATAAGATTAACACATTTGCATGTCGTGCCGTGCATTATTCATGCTTCTTTGACTCCGCTTTGCAGGAGCGTGGCCTTTTTTCCTAACTGACTTCAACATCTGGGAGACCTGGAAGCGGGATGGGCGGGGTTTATTATCCCCATATGGGTGTCACCCGGCTAGGACTATAAGACACGGACCCACCTGCTGCAGAACATGTTTTAATTTAATTAAATAGACTTTGATTAATGTATTGCAGGACCTGCTTCAGATATTGAGGGCATTTTTCACAGACTGTCATGAAAATACATTCAGCACTTCAAACTGTTTCCACCGTTAAAGGGGTTAGTGGAGGGAGATGTGGCCAGCGTTGCCTGCAGGAGTAAAGGTCACCGCCTCTGTCCGTGGTGCTGAGGATAGAGAATCATCAGACAGGAGGGGGTGAGTGGTAGTGCTGACGGCGAGACACAGCTGGCAGGTGATTAGATTTCACAGGGTACGTGTTAATCTAATCATCCTTTTTTCTTTAAAAAGTAAGCGGTTGGGAGCAAGAGGGGAGAGAGGATACGGACGTGACTGAATAGTCACGTTCAGCTGGAGTAAAGACTCACTATTATGCTAGATCCACTACGGACTAGACTCTCACTGTTATGTTAGATCCACTATGGACTGGACTCTCACTATTATGTTAGACCCACTGTGGACTGGACTCTCACTATTATGTTGGATCCACTACTGACTGGACTCTCACTATTATGTTAGATCCACTATGGACTGGACTCCCACTATTATATTAGATCCACTATGGACTGGACTCTCACTATTATGTTAGAGTCACTATGGACTGGTCTCTCACTATTATATTAGATCAACTATGGACTGGACTCTCACTATTATGTTAGATCCACCATGGACTGGACTCTCACACTATTATGTTTGATCCACTCTGGACTGGACTTTCACAATATTATGCTAGACCCACTCTGGACTGGACTCTCACTATTATGTTACATCCACTATTGACTGGACTCTCACTATTATGTTAGATCCACTATGGACTGGACTCTTACTATTATGTTAGATCCACTATGGAACGGACTTTCACAATATTATGCTAGACCCACTGTGGACTGGACTCTCACTATTATGCTAGATCCACTATGGACTGGACTCTCACTATTATGTTGGATCCACTATGGACTGGACTCTCACTCTTATGTTAGATCCACTATGGACTGTACTCTCACTATTGTGTTAGATCCACTACGGACTGGACTTTCACAATTTTATGCTAGACCCACTCGACGTCCATTACATCTGCGGTCCTCTCCAAGATTTCTCATTGTCATCCCACTGGGTTGAGTTTTTCCCTGATGTGGAATCTGAACCGAGGATGTTGTTGTGGCTTGTGCAGCTCTTTGAGACACTTGTGATTTAGGAAATAAACATTGATTGATTGAAGCTGTCTTTCTCTCAACTCCAACTCCAACCTTGTGTCTCGTCCTGGCTGCTGCTAATAAAGGCGACAGGTGGGGATGGCGTGGAGATGTTGGTAGAGTGGCTGTGCAAACAATATGAGGGTTACTGGTTCAACCCTCACCTTCTACCATCCTAGTCACGTCCGTTGTGGACGTGACTAGGCAAGACACTTCACCCTTGCTCCTGATCGGTCCTGGTGAGCGCCTTGCATGGCAGCTCCCGCCGTCAGTGTGTAAATATCTGTGTGAATGGGCGAATGTGGAAAAACTGTCAAAGCGCTTTGGGCTCCTTAAATAAAGGGGTAGAAAAGCGCTATACAAGTACAACCCATTAACCATTAGATAATAAGGCCCACCTGGGCCATCCACACAGCTACCGCTGTCTTCGGGGGATGGTCCTGGCACACCCCGTTCCGCGGCAGGCCCTTAGGCCACGCCCCCCTCCACGACCAGAATTATGACGTACATTAGGCGCACAAGGTTTTTGAGGAAATGAAAGGACTTTAAGTGAGCCTTATAGTCCGAAAAATACGGTGTTTATTATAATATACACAGCGTCTATTCTTGTTTTGTTTGTTATGTTGTTGACGTATCTCGCTGCATGCTGGCGATTGCAGGGAAATTGTTCCAATTTTTTGACTTCTTCAAAGTCCAAAAGTCGCTCCCCGGCTCACAAATTCTTAGTCTTACTGAAAGTTTTACTCCATCTGCTGAGGTTCTTTGTCGTCGTCTGACACCGAAGAGCTGCACTTTTGACAAAACAACACACCCCGTTTTTACGCCTCGTCTTCTCAGTCTTGATCTCTCGCACTTTTTTTTTTTTTTTTTTTTTCTCCCCACATCTTTCACCTATTAGCTGTTTCTCAGGTTTTGTAGGGAAGCTGTAATTAGTGTTTCTTAAAACGCAGCATGTAGGAACCTGTGCAGATAGGCAGCGTCCTCCCAGAGGAATAATGCATCATCTTCTGTGACGGCGGCTTATTTGTTGATTTTTTTTTTTTCCAATCCCATCCCTGTCAACAACCCCGACCTCTTTATCAAGTTGTGTGCCGCTCCCCGAGAAGTCAAAACCCCGAGTTGTCGCTTCAGTCAAGCATGTGACACCTTTTTAAAAAGCCCACCGCCACACTGCAGCTGAGACCTCACCAGGCAGCCAGCTTAAGATCCACCATTTGTTTGGATTCAACTTACTTTGGAAACAGGTGAAATAAAAAAAAAAAAAGCTCGTAATCCAAGTGCCGGGAAAAGAACAAACACCTGCCGCTCTTTTCTAATTTGCAGTTTGAATTTTATTGTAATGCCTTCGTCGTAAAAAAAACCATGAATGGGAGTTTTATAATGTGGCCGGATATCAAAAAGCGCTTGGAACTGGATTAATGGAGTAGTTTAAATGGTACTGCAGCAGCCATCCAATATGTAGTATATACAACTCAAAGTACTGCACGGATATTGCTATGTTTTAAAGGCACGGGAGTCAAACTCAAGGCCCGGGGGCCGGATCCGGCCCCGTAACAAGATACATGTCCCTTGGCGGGTTTCACTGCAATACAACACTTTTGGTAGCTTCTGCTTGAATTTTTGACCACTCCTCTTGACAAAATTAGTGCAGTTCAGCTAAATGTGTGACATGGACTTGTTTCTTCAGCATTGTCCACACTTTTAAGTCAGGACTTTAGGAAGGCCATTCGAATACTTTCATTCTAGCCTGATTTTGCCATTCCTTTACCACTTTTGACGTGTGTTTTGGGGTCATTGTCTTGTTGGAACACCCAACTGGCCAAACAGCTCCATTTTTGTTTCATCTGACATCACACGGACAAAGATAAGACCTTCTGGAGGAAATTTCTGTGGTCAGATGAAACACAAATGGAGCTGTTTGGCCCCAATACCCATCATTATGTTTGGAGGAGAAAGGGTGAGGCCTTTAATCCCAGGAACACCAGACCTACCGTCAAGCATGGTGGTGGTAGTATTATCATCCGGGCCTGTTTTGCTGCCAATGAAACTGGTGTGTTACAAAGAGTAAATGGAACAATGAAAAAGGAGGATTACCTCCAAATTCTTAAGGACAAGCTAAAATCATCAGCCCTGAGGTTGGGTCTTGGGCGCAGTTGGGTGTTCCAAAAGGACAATGACCCCATACACACACATCAAAAGTGGTAAAAGAATGGCTAAATCAGGATAGAATGAAGGTTTTAGAATGGCCTTCCCAAAGTCCTGACTTAAATGTGTGGACAATGCTGAAGAAACAACACATTCAGCTGAGCTGTGTGATGTCTCGTGATCATGTTTGGTGTAGTTATGTTCTGTTTTGTTTTTTGACTCCACTAGTTCCTGTTTTTGCGCACCCAGGTTTGTTTTAGTTTCCATGACAACTAATTAGTTTCACCTGCCTAATTTGTTTGAACTCACACGCCTCTTGTTCATCATGTTTACTATTATTTAAGCCTGTAGTTGCCAGGTAGTCGACCTGGCGACATCACCCTTGATATTACTCTTGATACTCTCGATACCCCTGACATTATCCATGCTTGTTTTTTCACGTCACAGTAAGTGCTTTCGTTTTCATGTCCACAGTTTAGTAAGTTTTTTTAGTTCATGTTTCATGTCCTATGTTGTTTTTACCTCTGCCTATTTAGTGACAGTGGTCTTCTGAAGTGTTCCTGAGCCCATGTGATGATATCCTATAACCACAGAACACTTTTCCACTTTGCATCAGTCCATCTTAGATGATCTCAGGCCCAGAGAAGCCGGCGGCGTTTCTGGATGTTGTTGATAAATGCCTTTCGCTTTGCATAATAGAGCTTTAACTTGCATTTACAGATGTAGCGACAAACTCTATTTAGTGACAGTGGTCTTCTGAAGTGTTCCTGAGCCCATGTGGTGATATCCTTTAGCGATTGATGTCGGTTTTTGACACAGTGCCGTCTGTGGTATCGAAGGTCACGGTCATTAAATGTTGGTTTCCGGCCATGCCGCTTACGTGGAGTGATTTCTCCAGATTCTCTGAACCTTTTGATGATATTATGGACCGTAGATGTTGAAATCCCTAAATTTCTTGAAATTGCACTTTGAGAAACGTTGTTCTTAAACTGTTTGACTATTTGCTTACGCAGTTGTGTACAAAGGGGCTTGGCATCGTCTTGCTGAAATAAGCCGGGGCGTCCATGAAAAATACGGGGCTTAGATGGCAGCATATGTTGTTCCAAAACCTGTATGTACCTTTCAGCATTAATGGTGCCTTCACAGATGTGTAAGTTACCCATGCCTTGGGCACTAATGCACCCCCATACCATCACAGATGCTGGCTTTTCAACTTTGCGTCGATAACAGTCTGGATGGTTTGCTTCCCCTTTGGTCCGGATGACACGATTTGGAATATTTCCAAAAACCATTTGAAATGTGGACTCGTCAGACCACAGAACACTTTTCCACTTTGCATCAGTCCATCTTAGATGATCTCAGGCCCAGAGAAGCCGGCGGCGTTTCTGGATGTTGTTGATAAATGGTTTTCGCTTTGCATAATAGAGCTTTAACTTGCACTTACAGATGTAACGACCAACTGTATTTAGTGACAGTGTTCCTGAGCCCATGTGGTGATATCCTTTAGAGATTGATGTCGGTTTTTGACACAGTGCCGTCTGTGGTATCGAAGGTCACGGTCATTAAATGTTGGTTTCCGGCCATGCTGCTTACGTGGAGTGATTTCTCCAGATTCTCTGAACCTTTTGATGATATTATGGAGCGTAGATGTTGAAATCCATAAATTTCTTGCAATCACAGTTTGAGAAACGTTGTTCTTAAACTGTTTGACTATTTGCTCACGCAGTTGTGGACAAAGGGGTGTACCTCGCCCCATCCTTTCTTGTTAAAGACTGAGCATTTTTTTGGAAGCTGTTCCCAATTAGCCTGCACACCTGTGGGATGTTCCAAATAAGTGTTTGATGAGCATTTCTCAATTTTATCAGTATTTATTGCCACCTTTCCCAACTTCTTTGTCACGTGTTGCTGGCATCAAATTCTAAAGTTAATGATTATTTGCACAAAAAATAAAAGCATTTATCAGTTTGAACATCAAATATGTTGTCTTTGTAGCATATTCAACTGAATATGGGGTGAAAATGATTATATTTACATCTAACACAATTTCCCAACTCATATGGAAACGGGGTTTGTAATATTTGTGCACTATCGACAAGGGATTGTTACCAGAATGAGTATTGACTGGATATTTTATGGCTGGATTAAGCTAACATGGGCAGAAAAAACTGCAAACGAGGAAAAACGCTTTCAGTCGTTTATCTGTAGAAAGTGATATGCATTGCTACCCGATTTAATACAGTTTGTCCTCGTGATGCACTCACAACAATGACCAATATCCCCGCCCCAACCTCAAACTGATGCCGGCTGCAGAAAGGTAATTTCTGATGGATTGTGCTGAGCGCAGCTTTCGCCTAAAGAGAGGACCACCGCCTATTTGTTCCCAAATGCACTCTCGTGCAGAATATTTTTTTTTCCCAGCGAGATCATAGCAATTTTGCCTCGTGCTTCCCCCTACTTTCTTATCTCTAAACCTATATTAGAATGTCAGACACATCCTTCTCCTCCTCCACTCTCTCTATCTGCTCTCCAAAGCACTCTAGCAAATGTTACCCTTTCATATCTGGGCTAGGAAAAGAACCTTTTTTTTTTCTGCAGGTGAGGATCCACAGACACGATAACCTCGGCTACTGAACTGCAAAAATGTCACTCGGCCAGCCGACCAATGGCGTCGCTTTTTGGCGAGCCAGGGCGGTTCTCTCGCGGTGTCCTCGCCCGTGACACCGGGGCTGAGCAGATGTGGCGACTGGAATGAAAATGAGTCAGCGTCGGCTTTTGTAGGTGTGGCCGCGTGAAATGCCGCTCAAATTCCGCGGCGTTGTACAGTCGTGGTCAAAAGTTTACATACACTTGTGAAGAATCAATCAATCAATGTTTACTTATATAGCCCTAAATCACTAGTGTCTCAAAGGGCTGCACAAACCACTACGACATCCTCGGTAGGCCCACATAAGGGCAAGGAAAAACTCACACCCAGTGGGACGTCGGTGACAATGATGACTAAGAGAACCTTGGAGAGGAGGAAAGCAATGGATGTCGAGCGGGTCTAACATGATACTGTGAAAGTTCAATCCATAATGGATCCAACCCAGTCGCGAGAGTCCAGTCCAAAGTGGATCCGACACAGCAGCGAGAGTCCTGTTCACAGCGGAGCCAGCAGGAAACCATCCCAAGCGGAGGCGGATCAGCAGCGCAGAGATGTCCCCAGCCGATACACAGGCGAGCAGTACATGGCCACCGGATCGGACCGGACCCCCTCCACAAGGGAGAGTGGGACATAGAAGAAAAAGAAAAGAAACGGCAGATCAACTGGTCTAAAAAGGGAGTCTATTTAAAGGCTAGAGTATACAAATGAGTTTTAAGGTGAGACTTAAATGCTTCTACTGAGAACATGACGTCATGGCTGTGTTGAGTTTCCAATCATTTCTACAGCTCTTATTTTATTGTGATTGTCGCAAAAAAACATTCATGAAGTTTGGTTCTGTTATGAATTTATTGCTGAAAACGTGCTTCGTCAAAAGTATACAAAAAAGTATTTAGTCAGCCAGCGATTGTGCAAGTTCTCCCACTTAAAATGATGACAGAGGTCTGTCATTTTCATCATAGGTACACTTCAACTGTGAGAGACAGAATGTGGGAAAAAAAACTCACATTGTAAGAATTTTAAAGAATTTATTTGTAAATTATGGTGGAAAATAAGTATTTGGTCAACCATTCAAAGCTCTCACTGATGGAAGGAGGTTTTGGCTCAAAATCTCACCATACATGGCCCCATTCATCCATCCATCCGTTTTCTACCGCTTATTCCCTTTTGGGGTTGCGGGGGGCGCTCAGCTACAATCGGGCGGAAGGCGGGGTACACCCTGGACAAGTCGCCACCTCATCGCAGGGCCAACACAGATAGACAGACAACATTCACACTCACATTCACACACTAGGGACCATTTAGTGTTGCCAATCAACCTATCCCCAGGTGCATGTCTTTGGAGGTGGGAGGAAGCCAGAGTACCCGGAAGGAACCCACGCATTCACGGGGAGAACATGCAAACTCCACACAGAAAGATCCCGAGCCTGGATTTGAACCCAGGACTGCAGGAACTTGGTATTGTGAGGCAGACGCACTAACCCCTCTGCCACCGTGAAGCCCCATTCATTCTTTCCTTAAAGGGGAACATTATCCATCCATCCATCCATCCATTTTCTACCGCTTATTCCCTTTCGGGGTCGCGGGGGGCGCTTGCGCCTATCTCAGCTACAATCGGGCGGAAGGCAGGGTACACCCTGGACAAGTCGCCACCTCATCGCAGGGCCAACACAGATAGACGGACAACATTCACACTCACATTCACACAATTTCAAAATGGTTAAAAACAATACAAATCAGTTCCCAGTGGCTTGTTGTATTTTTTGAAGTTTTTTTCTAAATTTTACCGGTCCCGGAATATCCCTAAATAAAGCTTTAAAGTGCCTTATTTTCGCTATCTTCGAAACCACTATCCATTTCCCTGTGACGTCATTCAGTGCTGCCAATGTAAACAAACAACGTGGCGGTTAGCACAGCAAGATATAGCGACATTAGCTCGGATTCAGACTCGGACTTCAGCGGCTTAAGCGGTTCAACAGATTACGCATGTATTGAAACGGATGGTCGGAGTATGCAGGCAGATAGCGAAAACGAAATTGAAGAAGAAACTGAAGCTATTGACGCTATTCGGCCATAGCGTGGGTGTACCTAATGAAGTGGCCCATAGCATGGCTGCCTTGTTAGCATCGCCGGTAAAATGTGCGAACCAAACGATCAGGACTTTCGCATCTTGTGACACCGGAGCGACTTAAATCCGTCGATTGGTAAGTGTTTGTTTCGCATTAAATGTGGGTATCTAGTTTCAAATGTACATACAGCTAGCGTAAATAGCATGTTAGCATCGATTAGCGTAGCATGTTAGCATCGATTAGCTGGCGGTCATGCCGCGACCAAATATGTCTGATTAGCACATAAGTCAACAACATCAACAAAACTCACCTTTGTGATTTAGTTGACTTAATCGTTGCAAATGCATCTGCAGGTTATCCATACATCTCTGTGCCATGTCTGTCTTAGCATCGCCGGTCAAATGTGGAGACACTCTGGTACATTCAATGGGGGTCTGGCGGCAGATTTCTTGCCAGTGGTGCAACTTGAATCCCTCCCTGTTAGTGTTGTTACACCCTCCGACAACACACCGACGAGGCATGATGTCTCCAAGGTTCCAAAAAATAGTCGAAAAAACGGAAAATAACAGAGCTGAGACCCGGTGTTTGTAATGTGTTGAAAATGAAAATGGCGGGTGTGTTACCTCGGTGACGTCACGTTCTGACGTCATCGCTAAAAGACTGATAAACAGAAAGGCGTTTAATTTGCCAAAATTCACCCATTTAGAGTTCGGAAATCGGTTAAAAAAAATACATGGTCTTTTTTCTGCAACATCAAGGTATATATTGACGCTTACATAGGGTGGTGATAATGTTCCCCTTTAACACGGATCAATCGTCCTGTCCCCTTAGCAGAAAAAACGCCCCAAAACATGTTTCCACCCCCATGCTTTACAGTAGGTATGGTGTTCTTGGGATGCAACTCAGTATTCTTCTTCCTCCAAACGCGACGAGTTGAGTTTATACCAAAAAGTTCTATTTTGGTTTCATCTGACCACATGACATTTTCCCAATCCTCTGCTGTATCATCCATGTATCCATTTTGGTATAAACTCAACTCGTCGTGTTTGGAGGAAGAAGAATACTGAGTTGCATCCCAAGAACACCACACCTACTGTGAAGCATGGGGGTGGAAACATCATGCTTTGGGGCGTTTTTTCTGCTAAGGGTCGCTAATAAAAAAGCCTTGCCTGTACCGGAAGTAGCAGACGATGTGCGCGTGA
Organism: Nerophis ophidion; assembly: GCF_033978795.1. Lineage (NCBI taxonomy): Eukaryota > Metazoa > Chordata > Actinopteri > Syngnathiformes > Syngnathidae > Nerophis > Nerophis ophidion. The sequence goes on along the minus strand of NC_084627.1, from coordinate 47,129,243 downwards.
CGTCACGGGTTGTGGAGCTCCTCACATCTGAACATTGTTTACAATCATGGCCACCAGCAGCAAGAGCGATTCGGACCGAGAAAGCGACAATTTCCCCATTAATTTGAGCAAGGATAAAAGATTTGTGGATGAGGAAAGTGAGAGTGAAGGACTAGAAAAAAAAAGACTATATAGTGGGAGCGATTCAGATGTTATTAGACACATTTACTAGGATAATTCTGGAAAATCCCTTATCTGCTTATTGTGTTACTAGTGTTTTAGTGAGATTATATGGTCGTACCTGTACATCCTGAAGGTCAGCCCCGCACCTTTCTTCAGCACCATTCGACAAGTGGTGGCGATGCCCATCTCTGCCTTTCGCAAGGGACCCTCTTTGAAACACGATTTTTCAAAATAATCGCTGCATAATACACTGTACTTTGTGTGTGTGGTCCAATCCAACCGTGTTCGCTTGACCGCTCTGTTCCATAGTAAAGCTTCACCGTCATGTTTCGGGAATGTAAACAATGAAACACCGGCTGTGTTTGTGTTGCTAAAGGCGGCCGCAATACACCGCTTCCCACCTACAGCTTTCTTCTTTGATGTCTCCATTATTCATAGAACACATTGAAAAAGATTCAGCAACACAGATGTCCAGAATACTGTGGAATTATGCGATGAAAAGAGGCGACTTATAGCTAGGAACGGTGCTGGAACAAAATGTCCTCTACAATGAATGACGTCACAGGAACGCGTCATCATACCGCGACGTTTTAGCAGGATACTTCCGCGCAAAATTAAAAATTGCAATTTAGTAAACTAAAGCGGACGTATTGGCATGTGTTGCAATGTTAATATTTCATCATTGATATATAAACTATCAGACTGTGTGGTCGGTAGTGGTGTGTTTCAGTAGGCTTTTTAACATGTGGACAATGCTGAAGAAACAAGTCCACGTCACACATTTTGCTGAACTGCACCAATTTTGTGAAGAGGAGTGGACAAAAATTCAAGCAGAAGCTTGTGGATGGCTACCAAAAGTGCTTTATTGCAGTGAAACTTGCCAAGGGACATGTAACCAACATTGAATGACCATGACCTTCGATCCCTCTGACGGCACTGTATCAAAAACCGACATCAATCTCTAAAGGATATCACCACATGGGCTCAGGAACACTTCAGAAAACCCCTGTCACTAAATGCAGTTGGTCGCTACATCTGTAAGTGCAAGTTAAAGCTCTACTAAATAGACTCCCTTTTTCGACCAGTTGATCTGCCGTTTCTTTTCTTTTTCTCCTATGTCCCACTCTCCCTTGTGGAGGGGGTCCAGTCCGATCCGGTGGTCATGTACTGCTCGCCTGTGTATCGGCTGGGGACATCTCTGCGCTGCTGATCCGCCTCCGCTTGGGATGATTTCCTGTGGACGGGACTCTCGCTGCTGTGTTGGATCCGCTTTGGACTGGACTCTCGCGACTGTGTTGGATCCATTATGGATTGAACTTTCACAGTATCATGTTAGATCCGCTCGACATCCATTGCTTTCCTCCTCTCCAAGGTTCTCATAGTCATCATTGTCACCGACGTCCCACTGGGTGTGAGTTTTCCTTGCCCTTATGTGGGCCTACCGAGGATGTCGTAGTGGTTTGTGCAGCCCTTTGAGACACTAGTGATTTAGGGCTATATAAGTAAACATTGATTGATTGATTGATTGATTGATACTAAGCAAAGCGAAAGCCATTTATCAACAACATCCAGAAACGCCGCCAGCTTCTCTGGGCCTGAGATCTAAAATGGACTGATGACAAGTGGAGAAGTGTTCTGTGGTCTGACGAGTCCACATTTCAAATTGTTTTTGGAAATATTCGACATTGTGTCATCCGGACCAAAGGGAAAGCGAACCATCCAGACTGTTATCGACACAAATATTAACATTGCTGTATGTATACTTTTGATTTGCTCATATTTTCAGTAGAGCTATATTAATTTCATGAAAGAACCAAACTTCATGAATATTTTTGTGTGACCAACAAGTATGTGCTCCAATCACTCTATCACAAAAAATAAGAGATGTAAAAATAATTGGAAACTCAAGACAGCCATGATGTTCTTTACAAGTGTATGTCAACTTTTGCCCCCCACTGTATGTAATCATAGAAGGTCCCAATGCAGCTGTTAAGTAACAGAAGGGGAAAGCTTGAGTTGATGACTTTTTGCCGTTGAAACAATGAAAGTTAATGAGCGTCGCAGGCTGACAGAGGACGTCTCACTTGGTCAGCGGCCGCAACAGGAAGCACTACATCTCATTAAAGGTGCAGGCAGCTTTTTAAAAGCATTTCGCCACGCTCGAAGTGTGTTAACGCGCTGGACATGAACACCTACTCATGCTGTTGTTGCCATTAAAGACCTGCGGGCATTAACCCAGCTGGATGACCAACCAACGCCCGCTATTTGTTTAATGAAAGCATCGATTACGGCTTGCAGCGGATCATACAAACCCCGTTTCCATATGAGTTGGGAAATTGTGTTAGATGTAAATATAAACGGAATACAATGATTTGCAAATCCTTTTCAACCCATATTCAGTTGAATATGCTACAAAGACAACATATTTGATGTTCAAACTCATAGACTTTTTTTTTTTTGCAAATAATAATTAACTTAGTGCCAAAGTAGTTGGGAAAGGGCATGTTCACCACTGTGTTACATCACCTTTTCTTTTAACAACACTCAATAAACGTTTGGGAACTGAGGAAACTTATTGTTGAAGCTTTGAAAGTGGAATTCTTTCCCATTCTTGTTTTATGTAGAGCTTCAGTCGTTCAACAGTCCGGGGTCTCCGCTGTCGTATTTTACGCTTCATAATGCGCCACACATTTTCCACAGGTCTGGACTGCAGGCGGGCCAGGAAAGTACCCGCACTCTTTTTTTTTTACGAAGCCACACTGTTGTAACACGTGCTGAATGTGGCTTGGCATTGTCTTGCTGAAATAAGCAGGGGCGTCCATGAAAAAGATGGCAGCATATGTTGTTCCAAAATTACCTTTCAGCATTAATGATGCCTTCACAGATGTGTAAGTTACCCATCCCTTGGTCACTAATGCACCCCCAAACCATCACAGATGCTGCCTTTTGAATCTTGCGTCGATAACAGTCTGGATGGTTCGCTTCCCCTTTGATCCGGATGACATAATGTCGAATATTTCCAAAAACAATTTGAAATGTGGACTCGTCAGACCACAGAACACTTTTCCACTTTGCATCAGTCCATCTTAGATGATATCAGGGCCAGAGAAGCCGGCGGCGTTTCTGGATGTTGTTGATAAATGGCTTTCGTTTTGCATAGTAGAGGTTTAACTTGCACTTACAGATGTAGCGACCAACTGTATTTAGTGACAGTGGTTTTCTGAAGTGTTCCTGAGCCCATGTGGTGATATCCTTTAGAGATTGATGTTGGATTTTGATACAGTGCCGTCTGAGGGATAGAAGGTCATGGTCATTCAATATTGGTTTATGTGGAGTGATTTCTCCGGATTCTCTGAACCTTTTGATGATATTATGGAGCGTAGATGTTGAAATCCCTAAATTTCTTGCAATTGCACTTTGAAAAACGTTGTTCTTAAACTGTTTGACTATTTGCTCACGCAGTTGTGGACAAAGGGGTGTACCTCGCCCCATCCTTTCTTGTGAAAGACTGAGCATTTTTTTGGGAAGCTGTTTTTATACCCAATCACGGCACCCACCTGTTCCCAATTAGCCTGCACACCTGTGGGATGTTCCACATAAGTGTTTGATGAGCATTCCTCAACTTTATCAGTATTTATTGCCACCTTTCCCAATGATTATTTGCAAAAAAAAAAAAATGTTTATCAGTTTGAACGTCAAATATGTTGTCTTTGTAGCATATTCAACTGAATATGGGTTGAAAATGATTTGTATTCCGTTTATATTTACATCTAACACAATTTCCCAACTCATGTGGAAACGCGGCTTGTATTTATAATTGTGTTACTCTTGGGAGAAAGCGACCTGCTATATCACCGTGGATCTAATTGTTGCTGAAGGAGCTAGTCAGAGAATTACATGGTTGCAGATTTTTCATTTGCTATGTCTCGTATATTTTGAACTTTTGTCTTCACAATTACATAAATATTTTGCATAAGCTTGATATCCTGAGGTTTAGTAGTCTCTATCAGAATAAAAATACACGAGTAATGTCGGATTTGGGATTGCGTGCATGAGGCCGATGTCTTTGTCCAACGAGCCAAGCACCCCGAGGCATGTCTGTGCTGGTGGGCTTGTCTGACGTCAGAGGACGGGCGCCACTCTGACTGTCCTTATCTTCATCTGAGAGACAGCGTATCAGCCTGGGGGGCAATCCGTCAGCTCACCTTGTGGTGGCAAACAATCAAGTCCGAGCAGAAGACCAAGCAGATCACCATCAGCCAGCAGATTTCATGTCGTTTTGCAGCCTCATGGTTGTGGAATATTAGAACTGTGCTCCGACTTCAAAGAACCCACTGACATTCTGTATCTCTGTCTTGTCTTGTAGTTCCTGTGTTTGAAAAACATCCGGACATTCCTCAAGGTTTGCCACGACAAGTTTGGCCTGCGGAACAGTGAGCTGTTTGACCCCTTTGACCTCTTTGATGTCAGAGACTTTGGCAAGGTGAGTCAATTCTAGTCCGCTTTCATTCGTCTGCATTCCCAGACTCTTGTGATGCGTCGGCTGTCATCGGCCAAACATTTCTCCGCCCTAAGGCTACGTCTTCAGAACAATGGGGCCCTGGCAAAATGATACGGCTTGTGTCTGTCGTGATATCGTTGAAGGTGCTGGGACCTGTTATCCACCTGTCTTAGAATGGAGATACAGGTCTGACTCAATGCGATGCTTTATCAAATCCCAGCATGGATTGAGCGAAACCTGGCGGTTCATCGTATGAGTCAGTGGTTGAAGCTTCTTACATTTACTGGGATTTCAGTGCTTGGAGCGTATGTTAGCGACACACGTCCTTGTTTCGATGAAAGGTTTATTTGAACGTACTGTTTATGTTTGCTTTGTGCTTACTTGTACCTCTCAGTTTGTAAGGATGACACACTTAAACTTTTATAGCCAGTCCTGAGAACGTTCAATTAGTTGCTCTAGCGTATTTTCTGGATTCCTGTCGGTCAGGATCGCTTCTTGTACCGTTGACATTTACATTTATGATATTCAAGACATTGGAAACGTGTTGTTGGTGTCTGAGTATCTCCCCAAAGGTACGGTTGAAACTTTCCTTAACCCATGTGTAATGTAATGTTCATACTGTTGTTAACCAAACATTTTTTTGTTAAAACACTGAACAGATGTTTATTGGGATAAGGTAAACATCTGTTCAGTATTTGAACATAAAAGTATTTGATTGTGAGGCATTAAAAGCCACAAAATGCAACGGGTCCATCAGACCCACAAACGCTGCGATTCCCACACAAAGTTGCAACATTGTTTGTCAACTCTGCCTGCTCTCATTTTCTCGCACATTTGAATCCTCTGATGTTGCGGTGTACCTACATTCTGTCCTCCCCCTGTCTATGCCTGGTGTGTGTGTGTGTGTGTGTGTGTGTGTGTGTGTGTGTGTGTGTGTGTGTGTGTGTGTGGTACACAGAATATCAATTTCCACACTTCTATTAACCCTGGGTCCAGTGGAACCGGACATCTTATATGTAATAAAAGTGTGTAGGGGGGGTGTATAGTATGCGGTCATTAAATATGTATTCTGATATATGTTTTTCACAGAAAATGAGCCAAAATCAGTGAGTCTCAGTTTGAAAAATTAATTAATTGTATTTTTTTTTTTTTAAATAAAAAATAAAAACGGGTCCCATAGACCCGAACACCACCCAAGCTCTCAAGTCTTTTACATTACAGTAATCAAGGCACTGCACTTATTTATTGGTTATTAACTCTTCCTAACACTTCTATTTCTAATTATCAATCAATCAATCAATCACTCAATCAATCAATCAATCAATGTTTATTTATATAGCCCAAAATCACAAGTGTCTCAAAGGGCTGTACAAACTACAACGACATCCGCGGATCAGCGCCCACATAGGGGCAAGGAAAAACTCACAACCCGGTGGGACGTCGATGAGAATGACTATGAGAAACCTTGGAAAGGACCGCAAAGTGGATCTGACATAATAGTGAGAGTCCAGTCCATAGTGGATCCAACATAATAGTGAGAGTCCAGTCCATTGTGGATCTAACATAATAGTGAGAGTCCAGTCCATAGTGGATCTAACATAATAGTGTGAGAGTCCAGTCCATAGTGGATCTAACATAATAGTGAGAGTCCAGTCCATAGTGGATCTAACATAATAGTGAGAGTCCAGTTCATAGTGGATCTAACATAATAGTGAGAGTCCAGTCCATAGTGGATCTAACATAATAGTGAGAGTCCAGTCCATAGTGGATCTAACATAATAGTGTGAGAGTCCAGTCCATGGTGGATCTAACATATTAGTGTGAAAGTCCAGTCCATAGTGGATCTAACATAATAGTGAGAGTCCAGTCCATAGTGGATCTAACATAAAAGTGAGAGTCCAGTCCATAGTGGATCTAACATAATAGTGTCTCACTATCTAACATAATAGTGAGAGTCCAGTCCATAGTGGATCTAACATTCTAGTGAGAGTCCAGTCCATAGTGGATCTGACATAATAGTGAGAGTCCAGTCCATTGTGGATCTAACATAAAAGTGAGAGTCCAGTCCATAGTGGATCTAACATAATAGTGAGAGTCCAGTCCATAGTGGATCTAACATAATAGTGAGGGTCCAGTCCATAGTGGATCTAACATAATAGTGTCTCACTATCTAACATAATAGTGAGAGTCCAGTCCATAGTGGATCTAACATTCTAGTGAGAGTCCAGTCCATAGTGGATCTAACATAATAGTGAGAGTCCAGTCCATTGTGGATCTAACATAAAAGTGAGAGTCCAGTCCATAGTGGATCTAACATAATAGTGAGAGTCCAGTCCATAGTGGATCTAACATAATAGTGAGAGTCCAGTCCATAGTGGATCCAACATAATAGTGAGAGTCCAGTTCATAGTGGATCTAACATAATAGTGAGAGTCCAGTCCATAGTGAATCTAACATAATAGTGAGAGTCCAGTCCATAGTGGATCTAACATAATAGTGAGAGTCCATACATAGTGGATCTAACATAATAGTGAGAGTCCAGTCCATAGTGGATCTAACATAATAGTGAGAGTCCAGTCCATGGTGGGGCCAGCAACAAGTCTAAAAAGGGGATCTGTTTAAAGGCTAGAGTATACAAACGACTGTTAAGATGGGACTTAAATGCTTCTAATTATTTATTTCTGTTTATACTAATTGTTGTTTAATGTATAGTTAAGCATTTTACTGGACCACTACTCTAATATTGTTGTATTTTTAATGCAATGAAAATAAAGTTATTTTAGTCTATTCTATTTGAGTAAGGAACATCAGCAAACCAAACAACGTGGAAATAGAAACTGAAAGTTTATGAGGCATGATCAGAGTCGTTGAATATGTTTTTAAGGTTTGCTCGATAGGTGTCGTTGTTTTTGTTACAGTTGGCGCCATCCCACCACCTGTGTCAGATCCCACATTGTCAATTACAAGTAGAGCGTATTCACTCATCTCTTATCTGCTCCTTTCCGTGACCTGGCTCGTCTTATACGGCACTCCCGCGGTGGTTGGAGAGGACAACAGGATAAATAAACTGAGCGAGAAGGGGGAAAAAAAGGAGAGAAGGACACTTGGCAGGTTGTAGATAAACCCCGAGACGACGTTTGCGAGTCAATGAGCTCGCAGCGAATGGGATTCAAATCCAAGAGCAGTCAGAATCAATCACTTAAGCCCTCTAGATGTCAATTGGGAAATTGCTTCTGTATGGTCTTGGTGGTGGCGGACTTGTCTCGCTATGGATTTTCCATTAAGGACAAACATGGCATCATAATATATCGAACAGAGTGGCTCTTACTATCAATCAATCAATGTTTATTTATATAGCCCCAAATCACAAATGTCTCAAAGGACTGCACAAATCATTACGACTACGACATCCTCGGAAGAACCCACAAAAGGGCAAGGAAAACTCACACCCAGTGGGCAGGGAGAATTCACATCCAGTGGGACGCCAGTGACAATGCTGACTATGAGAAACCTTGGAGAGGACCTCAGATGTGGGCAACCCCCCCCCCCTTTAGGGGACCGAAAGCAATGGATGTCGAGCGGGTCTAACATGATACTGTGAAAGTTCAATCCATAGTGGCTCCAACACAGCCGCGAGAGTTCAGTTTAAGTGGATCCAAGACAGCAGCGACAGTCCCGTCCACAGGAAACCATCTCAAGGGGAGGCGGATCAGCAGCGTAGAGATGTCCCCAACCGATACACAGGCGAGCGGTCCATCCTGGGTCTCGACTCTGGACAGCCAGTACTTCATCCATGGTCATCGGACCGGACATAGGAGAAAAAGAAAAGAAGCGGCAGATCAACTGGTCTATAAAGGTCTATTTAAAGGCTAGAGTATATAGATGAGTTTTAAGGTGAGACTTAAATGCTTCTACTGAGGTAGCATCTCGAACTGTTACCGGGAGGGCACTAATGTGACATGCATTTATATCGAGGAAACGGCTCATCGATGGAGAGATAACAAAAAGCTATTTCTACGTTAAAGAGGATCTGCACTTTTCAACGAATGTTGAGCACACCTTTTTCTTTTTTTATGCATTCTTACTGGTAAATAAATAACACCAAAAGTCTTCTTCCAATGGCGCTTATGGGAATTTCTCCATTCTGCCTATAAAACGCTCTATAAAACAACATCCATCAATGTTTTGTACACACTCTGTAAGTGTTATGTAGTATCAATCAATCAATGTTTATTTATATAGCCCTAAATCACAAGTGTCTCAAAGGGCTGCACAAACCACAACGACATCCTCGGTAGGGCCCACATAAAGGCACGGAAAAACTCACCCCTGTGGGACGTCGACCATGATCACTATGAGAAACCTTGGAGAGGACCACATATGTGGGCAACCCCCAACCAGAGGACCGAAAGCAATGGATGTCGAGCGGATCTAACATGATATTGTGAAAGTCCAATCCATAGTAGATCTAACGTAACCGTGAGAATCAAGTGCAAAGTGGATCCAATATAGTGGAGCCAGCAGGAAAGCATCCCCAGCGGAGTCGGATCAGCAGCGCAGAGCTGTCCTCAACCGATACACAGGCAAGCGGTCCATCCCGGGTCCCGACTCTGGACGAGCGGTCCATCCTGGGTCCCGATTTTGGACAGCCAGTACTTCATCCATGGCCACCGGAACAGACCCCCTCCACAAGGGGAGAGTGGGACATAGGAGAAAAAGAAAAGAAACGGCAGATCAACTGGTCTAAAAAGGAGGTCTATTTAAAGGCTAGAGTATACAAATACGTTTTAAGATGAGACTTAAATGCTTCTACTGAGGTAGCATCTCGAACTGTTACCGGGAGGGCATTCCAGAGTACTGGAGCCCGAACGGAACACGCTCTATAGCCCGCAGACTTTTTTTGGGCTTTAGGAATCACTAATAAGCCGGAGTCCTTTGAAGGCAGATTTCTTGCCGGGACATATGGTACAATACAATCGGCAAGATAGGATGGAGCTAGACCGTGTAGTATTTTATACGTAAGTAGTAAAACCTTAAAGTCACATCTTAAGTGCACTGTAATCTTTTAATGCTAGACATGGGGTAGTAGTAACGAGCACATTGAAAATAACATGTAATATTTACGTATTTTTCTCAATTCAAGGATTCAGTTCAAAAAAGCATCACTGATTATCACTCACTGCAGACTCCATGAGAGCCAACAAACATATTAAAACATCGCTTACTGCACGATGTCTGCTCTCACTAGGATGCCGACTGCTAGGATGTTTATGTGTACTTAGTTTGACGAAGAATGACTCCTAATCCTCACAACCAATCAATCATCCATCCATTTATCCATCCATCTTCTTCCGCTTATCCAAGATGGGGTCGCGGGGGCAGCAGCCTAAGCAGGGAAGCCCAGACTTCCCTCTCCCCGGCCACTTCGTCCAGCTCCTCCCGAGGGATCCCGAGGCGTTCCCAGGCCAGCCGGGAGACATAGTTTTCCCAACGTGTCCTGGGTCTTCCCCGTGGCCTCTTACCGGTTGGGCATGCCCTAAACACCTCCTTAGGGAGACGTTCGGGTGGCATCCTGACCAGATGCCCGAACCAACTCATCTGGCTCCTCTCCACGTGGAGGAGCAGCGGCTTTACTTTGAGCTCCTCCCAGATGACAGAGCTTCTCACCCTATCTCTAAGGGAGAGCCCCGCCACCCGGTGGAGGAAACTCAATTCGGCCGCTTGTACCCGTGATCTTGTCCTTTTGGTCATGACCCGTCATGACCATAGGTGTGGATTGGAACATAGATCAGCCGGTAAATTGAGAGCTTTGCCTTCCGGCTCAGCTCCTTCTTCACCACAACGGATCCATACGGCGTCCGCATTACTCAAAACGCCGCACTGATCCGCCTGTCGATCTCATGATCCAATCTTCCCTCACTCGTGAACAAGACTCCCAGGTACTCAAACTCCTCCACTTGGGGCAGGGTCTCCTCCCCAACCTGGAGATGGCACTCCAACCTTTTCCGGGCGAGAACCATGGACTCGGTTTTGGAGGTGCTGATTCTCATCCCAGTCGCTTCACACTCGGCTGCGAACCGATCTAGGGAGAGCTGAATATCTTGGCCAGATGAAGCCATCAGGACCACATCATCTGCAAAAAGCAGAGACCTAATCCTGCGGTCACCAAACCAGATCCCCTCAATGCCTTCTGCGCCTAGAAATTCTGTCCATAAAAGTTATGAACAGAATCGGTGACAAAGGACAGCCACCAAAACAGTTTGGTGGCAGCAAGATTAGGTCTTTGCTTTTTGTAGATGATGTGGTATGGCTTCAACTGGTGGCCAGGATTTTCAGCTCTCACTATGAAGTGACTGGGATGAGAATCAGCACTTCCAAGTCTGAATCCGGAAAAGCTTGGAGTGCCATCTGCGGGTTGAAGAGGAGACCATTCCCCAAGTGGAGGAGTTCAAGTATCTCGGAGTCTTGTTCAGGAGTGAGGGAAGAGTGGATCCTGAGATGGACAGGTGGATCGGTGCGGCGTCTTCAGTAATGCGGACGCCGTATGGATCCGTTGTGGTGAAGAAGGAGCTGAGCTGGAAGGCAAAGCTCTCAATTTACCGGTCGATCTACGTTCCCATCCTCACCTATGGTCATGAGCTTTGGTTTATAACCGAAAGGACAAGATCACGGGTACAAGCGGCCGAAATGAGTTTCCTCCGCCGGGTGGTGGTGCTCTCCCTTAGAGATAGGGTGAGAAGCTCTGTCATCCGGGAGGAACTCAAAGTAAAGCCGCTTCTCCTCCACATGGAGAGGAGCCAGATAAGGTGGTTCGGGCATCTGGTCAGGATGCCACCCAGACGTCTCCCTAGGGAGGTGTTTAGGGCACGTCCGACCGGTATGAGGCCACGGGGATAACCCAGGACACGTTGGGAGGACTTTGTCTTCCGGCTGGCTTGGGAACGCCTCGGGATCCCCTGGGAAGAGCTGGACGAAGTGGCTGGGGAGAGGGAAGTCTGAGCTTAGAAGATGGATGGATGGATGGATATCTACATGTATATTCATATATTACTCTGAGGGCAACCATAATTGCGACGTGGCTCTAAATGAAAACCAGTCTGACAATCACTGCCTCAGTTTGTCTTCAATGCATATTTTGTGTTGCTATTGTTACTATATTTACATGCTGCTAGCTAACTCATTGACTTCTACCACTTCACTAAATACTTGACATCATTGACTATCTGCTCATAGCACGCAAAGACCATTGGGAAGAGACGAACGTTGCAAATGAATGTTAATATTTGTTTTCTTTAACTTACCAACAACATTTCCTAAAAACTTGCACTATGGAGTGTAGTAAAGGACTGTGGAGAGAAGGTAGAAGGGAGATGGCGTCCTCTATAAACATTCATAAGGCCATGTCCACCTTTTAATAACTGTGGCTGCTGCCTTGGGCACCTGAGTTTGGCTCCCCTGAGCCTTTCTGATCACCTCTTCTCACTCTAATGATAGCTTTTCCTGCTTCACAAGGAAACTTCAAGCATAATTATCGTTTCAAACCTCCCATACTCCCGTCCAGTGGGACTTGAATACAACCATATGACTCGTATATGCCGCGGGTCTTGCACAGACTCATTCTTAGAGCTCTACTTAGATCTGCGATAACGGCCCTAGTTCAGGGAATACCCAATGTTGTCCTCGCAAGTTTACATCCACTGATCATAAACATATACTGGATAAAATATAGGCCGTAAAGAATACATCAACTTATCTAAAAGTTTAAGAGCCCAGCCTTAAAAATATGTTGAATATTCGTTTGAATTCAGAAAGCAGATTTGCGCATGACACTATGAATGTCTGATTTTGAAACTCTGTTTTGGAAAACAAGTCATTGAAATTGTACTGAAAGTAATAATTATACTCATGCAAAAACATGGTTTTGTCGTAATTTGGAGGGGGGTCGCAGCTTGCTGCGAGGATTGTTTTCCCGGGATGCAATAGAAGGTGACGGGACATGGCGTGAATGTAAATACATGTTTTATTTCGACTATAAAAGTGCAAACTAAAGGCGTGCACACGGCGGAGACACAAAACTCGATAATAGAAGGATGAGGACAACATCTGATAAATTGGTCACACTGAGAACCCACACCAAACAAGAATGACAAACACATTTCGGGAGAATATCCGCACTGTAACACAACATAAACACCATGAATTGATTAACGTGGACCCCGACTTAATTAAGTTGAAAAACTTATTGGGGTGTTACCATCTAGTGGTCAATTGTACGGAATATGTACTGTACTGTGCAATCTACTAATAAAAGTATCAATCAATCAATCAATCAATCAAAAACACAACAGAACAAATACCCAGACCCCCTTGCAGCACTAACTCCTCTGGGACGCTAAAATATACACCCCTGCTACCACCAAACCCCGCCCCCCACGAGTTCGGACGTCTCAAAATTGGTTAGTATGTATTAATAGGGAATTGATAAGTACATTTAAGTGTCTAGAGCAGGGGTCGGCAACCTTTACCACTCAAAGAGCCATTTTGACGCGTTCCAAAAAATAAAGAAGACAATGGGAGCCGCAACCATTCTCGAAAAACGTCTGCTGGTGGTCACCCAGATAACAATAATAAGGGCGTGCTATGATGCCATTGCCTTAGACACCTTTTACAACATGTAAACACCGCTTGCCAGTCCAGCAACATGTTGTATGTGGCTTCTGCAGATACATGTACACGGCTGCAAGGCATACTGGGTGATACAGGTTACACTGAAGGTTGTGATATAAACAATTTTAACACTCTTACTAATATGCACCACACTGTGAAGCCACACCAAACAAGAATGACAAACACATTTCGGAAGAATATCTTCACAGTAACACAACATAAACGCAACACAACAAATACCCAGAATCCTTTGCATCCATGACAATTCCTGGCAATATTATACACCCCGCTACTAATGGGTCGCCATGGTGACAAAACAAGGGTGTGAAAAAACAAGAACTAATGGAGTCTTGAAGTAACAGAACCTAACTAAACAAAACATGATCACAAGACATGACAGGTTTAAATGGAACATTAAAAACGAGGTCTAATCGGGGTTTTATTATGCCGATTTCGATACCGAAAACCCGCGAGTGAGATTCGTCGATTCCAAATAATTATCACACCTATTAACTGGAATTGTTTTTAAAGATTATCTGAACAAATTTAAAATATCGACCAAATCACTCGAGTATCAATCAACAAATGATATCATTTCTATCAACGTCATCAATTTCTGAATCGATTCCACCTAGCTAATCTGACACACCAAAACATGTATGATATTCTCTCTCTAGACACTTAAATGTACTTTTTAATTCCCTATACTTGCCAACCTTGAGACCTCCGAATTCGTGGGGGGCGGGGTTTGGTGGTAGCAGGGGTGTATATTTTAGTAGCCCGGAGGAGTTAGTGCTGCAAGGGCTACCCGTTATTTGTTCTGTTGTGTTTATGTTGTGTTACGGTGCGGATGTTCTCCCGAAATATGTTTGTCATTCTTGTTTGGTGTGGGTTCCCAGTGTGACCAACTTATCAGATTCTGTCCGTCTATTATCGAGGTGAGAGGCATTAAGCTCGTTAGCTCTCTGTGATCAGGGGGCTTCTGAAAATAGTTTCTCTGCCTTAGCGCTTGTAATAATTATATAACTAATACTTGGTTAGTATTCAAGTCATGAAATAGTATATGAATGCATCAACTTTTCAAAATTTTAAGTGTTCGTTTAAAGTCAAAATGCCGATTCGATTTTGCCATTATTAGGTTGTGACACTATTAATGTGCTTGTTAATTTCCTATTAATAACTGCTTACTTTATCCAGTACTACTTTCCCTAAACTTCACTAAGCACCTATTTCTTGTTTTTTTAAGCTAGCTTAGCGGTTAGCTTGGTTATCTAGTATGCCTGCTCATGTTTGTTTTTGGTTCCGAACATGTTTAGCCTTGTCCTCCTAGTGACATCACTTACTGCACAATGTCTGCTCTCACTAGGACGCCGACTGCTGCGATGTTGTTGTACCGTATTTCCCTGAATTGCCGCCGGGTATATAGTATGCTCCTGCCTAGAATTACTGCCGGGTCAAACTCGTTCCGCAAAATAATTAGCGCATGCTTAGCATCACCGCCCGCTCAGGATTAACGCCGGGTCAAACTCGTTTCGCAAAATATTTTTATTAGCGCATGTCTAGAATTTCCGCCAGGTCAAACTCGTTTCGCAAAATAATTAGTGTATGCCTAGAATTTCCACCGGGTCAAACTCGTCACGTCATGAGTGACACTTCACCTGTCATCAAATCGCATAAAGGGAAGAAGATTAAGAGCTATTCCGTAGGATTTAAGGTCCAAGCTATTGAATATGCTAAAAAGAACAGTAAGCAGCTATGTTTTATTGATATACCGTAGCTGCGTGTGTCAAATATGAGTCATTAAATGACTCCCGCCTCCTGGAGGTAGGTGGCGCTAGTGATCCTTCTTGCGACTACTCGGCTGCAGAAGAAGTTACAACAAGCAGCGATCGTTTATTTTTTCCTCTCGCTTGCACTTTTAACATGGAGGATTACATATCTAAAATAAAACAGTTTTCTAAACTGGACTTTCAATCGAAGCAGGAGGTGTTAAAGGAAGATCTCCATCGAGACAATGAGGCTTTTAAAGCTGTAAACTAAAGCGGCCGTATTGGCATGTGTTGCAATGTTAATATTTCATCATTGATATATAAACTATCAGACTGCGTGGTCGCTAGTAGTGGCTTTCAGTAGGCCTTTAAAACCCTAAATAAAATAAAAAATGTTTGTGCACTTCTACCCACAGTTGTACATCATGAATTACTTTCCTATAATTGCACGGACTCTATGATGTCATCCACATTTCACCTTTCCTCCTCTTTCCGCATCCTCGCCCATCCCCCATCATTACAAATTCATTATGACATCATTAAACCAATGAAATGCAGCATATTCCAGTAGACCCCGGAGAACATTTTTATTTAAACCCCAACCTCCCCTCCCCCCCTTCACCCGAACGCCGCCGCCTCGTCTCCGTTCTCCCAAACTACTTTAATTAGCCACCGAAGGAACATTGCTGTCATTTAAATGAACACGGCAATCAGTTTATTTGGCTGTTGCCATGATTAGCATAATTAGCCCGCACCTGTTAGCCATCTATCAACAGTTTGGTAATTTTCCATCTGTAACTAGAGAGCGGTGGAGGAAGGAAACTTTCCGCCTTCGTGATGGAGTTCTGCACACTAAATGGTGACGATGTTGTTTGCATCTTTTCTAAAAAAAGCTGTCAAGACGTGATGTTGACGTTCTGAGTGCGTACTGAGTCGGTGGAAAAGCATTGTTTATTTCTACTACGAAACCCGTTTCCATATGAGTTGGGGAATTGTGTTAAATGTAAATATAAACGGAATATAATGATTTGCAAATCCTTTTCAACCCATATTCAGTTGAATGCACTACAAAGACCAGATATTTGATGTTCAAACTCATAATCATAATTAACTTAGAATGTCATGGCTGCAACATGTGCCAAAGTAGTTGGGAAAGGGCATGTTCACCACTGTGTTACATCACCTTTTCTTTTAACAACACTCAATAAACATTTGGGAACTAAGGAGACACATTTTTGAAGCTTTTTTAGGTGGAATTCTTTCCCATTCTTGTTTTATGTTGTTCAACAGTCCGGGGTCTCTGTCCTATTTTGCGCTTCATAATGCACCACACATTTTCAATGGGAGACAGGTCTAGACTACAGGCGGGCCAGTCTAGTACCCGCACTCTTTTACTATGAAGCCATGCTGTCATAACAAGTGACTTGGCATTTTCTGTCTGAAATAAGCAGGGGCGTCCATGATAACGTCGCTTGGAGGACAACATATGTTGCTCCAAAACCTGTATGTACCTTTCAGCATTAATGGTGCCTTCACAGATGTGTAAGTTACCCATGCCTTGGGCACTAATACACCCCCATACCATCACAGATGCTGGCTTTTCAACTTTGCACCGAGAACAGTCCTGATGGTTCTTTTCATCTTTGGTCCGGAGGACACAACATTCACCGTTTCCAAAAAACAATTTGAAATGTGGACTCGTCAGACCACAGAACACTTTTCCACTTTGCATCAGTCCATCTTAGCTGAGCTCGGGCACAGCGTAGCCGGCGGCGTTTCTGGGTGTCGTTGATAAACGGTTTTGCCTTTTTATAGTATTTTAACTTGCACTTACGGATGTAGCGACAAACTGTAGTTACTGACAGTGGTTTTCTGAAGTGTTCCTTAGCCCATGTGGTGATCTCCTTTACACACTGATATCGCTTTTTGACACAGTACCGCCTGAGAGAACAAAGGTGCAGTGATTTCTCCAGATTCTCTGAACCTTTTGATGGTATTACGGACCGTAGATGGTGAAATTCCTAAATTTCTTGCAATACGCCGTTGAGAAATATTGTTCTTAAACTGTTTGACCGTTTGTTCATACATTTGTTCACAAAGTGGTGACCGTTTACAAAGTGTTGACCGCTCACGTCTCTTATCGTAGACATGAGCGGAGAGCTTGTGTCGTTTTTTGTGCACCTGTCAAAGAGGCAGCTGCGACTCTCTTGCCTCCTCCGACCGGCCGCTCCCAAATGTGGGATGCTTCCATTGTGGAGGAGGGGAAAAATAAATGAATCTCAACGGCTGACTTCGCTTCGCCTCGTTGAGAAACGTGGCTTCCCTCAGAGACACTGGCGGTCACCACACCTGTGGCCACACCCCTCCGACTTTCAGGCACGACCATATAATCTCACTAAAACACTTGTAACATTATAAGCAGATAAGGGATTTTCCAGAATTATCCTAGTAAATGTGTTTAATAACACCTGAACCGTTCCCACTGCCCTCGTTTTTTTTTTTTTCTCTACTCCTTAACTCTCACTTTCCTCATCCACAAATCTTTCATCCTCGCTCAAATTAATGGGGAAATTGTCGCTTTCTCGGTCCGAATCGCTCTCGCTGCTGGTGGCCATGATTGTAAACAATGTTCATATGTGAGGAGCTCCACAACCCGTGACGTCACGCGCACATCGTCTGCTACTTCCGGTACATGCAAGGCTTTTTTATTAGCGACCAAAAGTTGCAAACTTTATCGTGGATGTTCTCTACTAAATCCTTTCAGCAAAAATATGGCAATATGGCGAAATGATCAAGTATGACACATAGAATGGACCTGCTATCCCCGTTTAAATAAGAACATCTCATTTCAGTAGGCCTTTAATGCGCCTTGTCATTTGCGGTTCTATGGTCCGAAAAATACTGTGAAGACTGGTGAGCATTGAGGTGCCGGGTTCGATTCCCTCGAGGATGCGTTGACGTGAACACAACAAAGGTAAGATCTTAAAATATTTATTTAACAAAAAGGGAGCTCTGAACAGAAATACTGGAGCTAATAAAAAGGCAAACCAAAAACGCTAGTTTGAAAACTAGGAAATACAAACAGAAAAACTAGACTTGGCATGAAAGCACAAAAATTTAAAAACAAAAACAATTAGCATGTGAGCTAAGAAAAGGCAGGTGGCTTAGCATATGAGCTAGCAAGAATAAACGTAGAAAAGTAGCAGTCGTCACCTGTCGCATGAGAGCAAATTATGGACCCAGACCGAATGAACAGGAAAGGCTGGCTTAAATAGGAGGGTGATAATTAGTAGCAGGTGTGCGGGGCGAGACTAGCAGGTGGACTAATGAGTGACCATGGTGACAAAGCAAACAGGAAATAAGGAGTCAGATGGAGAGATATATATCCATCCATTCGAGTAGAAACGCTGTGGATGATTAGAAGACAGAATTGCACTTCTATGTCCGTTTAAAAGCTTTAAACAGCAGGAAACACTGCAGGCGTTCACCCAGCAGCACCTGCAGTGACCAAACTCGTCCACAAGATGCCGCACTTTCCGGACGATACAGGCGCACCAGTATCAAAGTTGCAGTGTCAAATATTTTCCCACAAATTAGCTGCAGATATATACGTTGTGAAGTGAGTTATTTACACAGAAATATTCTGTGAATGTTTATTGACTTATTTTTTTTCCAAAGGGTGTCTGTAACACTGCAGTAAAACGGCTGATCGGACAAAACAGAAGTCACGGTCATGGACCCACTAGCAAGTTTCTTTCTTTTTTTTTCTTTCTTTAGTTTATTTCAATTAACACACTTACAGTATAATACATCACACAATTTCATATCATTTTACTTTACATTATGTCCAAAAAGGAGCAGGAAGAAGCAAAGCGTATACATTCATTTACTGACTCTTTTATAGTAAAACGACATCCGTGTAGTTTCCTATAAGACTGGGGGTTCTTTCCATTACAGAGGGGCCCGAGGCCCACTTCTACAATAACACTGAATTGGTCATCTTACTTGTATTATTCACGGCGTGGCGCGGTGGGAGAGTGGCCGTGCGCAACCCGAGGGTCCCTGGTTCAAATCCCACCTAGTACCAACTTTGTCACGTCCGTTGTGTCCTGAGCAAGACACTTCACCCTTGCTCCTGATGGTTCGTGGTTAGCGCCTTGCATGGCAGCTCCCTCCATCAGTGTGTGTGAATGGGTGAATGTGGAAGTAGTGTCAAAGCGCTTTGAGTACCTTGAAGGTAGAAAAGCGCTATACAAGTACAACCCATTTATTTATTATTTATGTAATTCATAAAATGTGTGAATGTGAGTCTGAATGTTGTCTGTCTATCTGTGTTGGCCCTGCGATGACGTGGCGACTTGTCCAGGGTGTACCCCGCCTTCCGCCCGATTGTAGCTGAGATAGGCGCCAGCGCCCCCCGAGACCCCGAAAGGGAATAAGCGGTAGGAAATGGATGGATGGAGAGATATACAAAATGGAAAAATAAATAATATGTGTAGATCCGAGCAGCGGATCGCAACAAATACGATACTTTTGTATTTTCCGCAGCTTTTGCTAAATCATCTCTTCTTCATCAGCGTCCGCCACTCCCCGGTCTCATCAATCTCTCACCCACCCAGCCGGCGTGTGGGAGTGTGTTGTGATAAGACAAAGCATGAGGCGTGCGAGCCACCGCCGGGTCAGCATGAAATGATTGCCGTTCGATTCCTCCTTCTAATGTTGTGAATTGTTTCCACGCTAAACTCGGCACTTTTCATTTCCTTCCTGTACGCTGTGTGTGAAAAATGGCATTCCCAACAGCTGGAATGTTCTCCGGCTTCCGTTGGGCAATCTGTCGTCTGGAGCTATGGACTCTACCATGAATGGATTAACCTGGACCCCGACTTAAACAAGTTGAAAAACCATTTGGTGGTCGATTAAGCATTTAAGTCTCACCTTAAAACTCATCTGTATACTCTAGCCTTTAAATAGACCTCCTTTTTAGACCAGTTGATCTGCCGCTTCTTTTCTTTCTCCTATGTCCCCCCCTCCCTTGTGGAGGGGGTCCGGTCCGATGACCATGGATGAAGTACTGGCTGTCCAGAGTCGAGACCCAGGATGGACCGCTCGTCGGGACCCAGGATGGACCGCTCGCCTGTATCGGTTGGGGACGTCTCTACGCTGCTGATCCGCTTGAGATGGTTTCCTGTAGACGGGACTCTCGCTGCTATCTTGGATCCGCTTTGAACTGAACTCTCGCGGCTGTGTTGGAGCCACTATGGATTGAACTTTCACAGTATCATGTTAGACCCGCTCGACATCCATTGCTTTCGGTCCCCTAGAGGGGGGGGGGTTGCCCACATCTGAGGTCCTCTCCAAGGTTTCTCATAGTCAGCATTGTCACTGGCGTCCCACTGGGTGTGAATTCTCCCTGCCCACTGGGTGTGAGTTTTCCTTGCCCTTTTGTGGGTTCTTCCGAGGATGTTGTAGTCGTAATGATTTGTGCAGTCCTTTGAGACATTTGTGATTTGGGGCTATATAAATAAAAATTGATTGATTGATTGTACGGAATATGTACTGTGCGACTACCAGAGGTGGGTAGTAACGCGCTACACTTACTCCGTTACATTTACTTGAGTAACTTTTGGGATAAATTGTACTTCTATGAGTAGTTTTTATGCAAGATACTTTTACTTGAGTATATTTATAGAGAAGAAACGCTACTTTTACTCCACTCCATTTATCTACAATCAGCTCGTTACTCGCTACTTTTTTTTATCGATCTGTTAATGCACGTTTTGTTTATTTTATTTTGTCAGACACGCACGCATTCAAAGTAGGAACTACGCATGCCTGCGTTTCACCAATCAAATGCAGTCACTGGTGACGTTGAACCAATCAAACAAAACCAGGCGGTCACGTGACCGTCACATGTCGAATCCGACCTAAAAAAGTTGAAAAACGTATTGAGGTGTTACCATTTAGTGGTCAATTGTGCAGAATATGTACTGTACTGTGAAATCTACTGATAACAGTTTTAATCAATCAATCAAAAGTGTAAAGGAAAAAAGACACTTTTTATTTCAACCGTACTTCCCGTCAAAAGCCTAAAGACTGATCGCACAGTTCCTGTCTTCACAATAAAAGCGCCGCTCCATCGCGCCTGCGCTAACAAAATAAGAGTCTCCGAAAGCCAGCGCAAACAAGCTAGCAAGCTACGGAGTTTGCCGCCAATGTATTTCTTGTAAAGTGTATAAAAACCAATACGGAAGCTGGACAAATAAGATGCCAAAAACCAACGACTTTCATGTGGTATTAGACAGAAAAGAAGAACTTTTTTTTCTCCTCCATTTGAAAACGTGGACGTTATCAGCACTATACTGTCTGATTCCAATCAATGCAAGTCATCAGAATCAGGTAATACACCAACTTATATTCTTGTCTTCATGAAAGATAGGAATCTATGTGTTAAACATGCATGTATATTCATTAAAACACCTTTAACATGTCAACAAAAACGGCAAAATAAATAACTATAAATTATATACTGTACATCAGTGGTCCCCAACCACCGGGCCGCAAATATTTTTTTATAAAAAAATAAATAAATAAATAAAAATAATTTTTTTTTTTTTTATTAAATCGACATGCACCTGGGGATAGGTTGATTGGCAACACAAAATTGGCCCTAGTGTGTGAATGTGAGTGTGACTGTTGTCTGTCTATCTGTGTTGGCCCTGCGATGAGCTGGCGACTTGTCCAGGGTGTACCCCGCCTTCCGCCCGATTGTAGCTGAGATAGGCGCCAGCGCCCCCGCGACCCCGAAAGGGAATAAGCGGTAGAAAATGGATGGATGGATGGAACATAAAAAACACAATATACACTTAATGACAAAAACGTCCCTTTTTCATGACAAAGAAGAAAAGAAAAAAAGAAAAAAAAAGGACGCCCCCCCGGGCCGCGGGACAAATTATTAAGCGTTGACCGGTCCGCGGATACAAAAAGGTTGGGGACCACTTCTGTACACACACATATATATATATATATATATATATATATATATATATATATATATATATATATATATATATATATATATATATATATATATATATATATATATATATATATATATATATCATTAAGTAATTGATAAACGTTGAAAAACTTATTGAGGTGTTACCATTTAGTGGTCAATTGTACAGAATATGTACTGTACTGTGCAATCTAATAATACAAGTTTCAATCAATCACTCAATCAATAAATGCCTTCTGAGCCTATGGTGCTGTTAAGTTATTGTGGCTCAATTTTCCTTAATTTTTTTCTTTTAATGTATTATTATTTAATATATATTATTGTTTTAGTTGCTTAAGAGATATTCCTGGCTCTGAATTTGCTCATTGCTATTTTTATGTTTTTGTGCATTATTTGTTGCCGTAATCATTAAACAAACAGGTTACTCATAAGTTACTCAGTACTTGAGTAGTTTTTTCACAACATACTTTTTACTTTTACTCAAGTAAATATTTGGGTGACTACTCCTTACTTTTACTTGAGTAATACATCTCTAAAGTAACAGTACTCTTACTTGAGTACAATTTCTGGCTACTCAACCCACCTCTGACTACTACTAATACAAGTTTCAATCAATCAATCTATCAAAGAGTGGCCCTATTCTCATAGTTGTCCATTTAAACTATAATCCCGTAATTCTGGAACCTAGGCCTAAACAGATCAGTTTGACTTTGAATTAAAAACTTACCATATTTTCCGGACTACAAGCCGCACCATTGGTATATACGCCGCAAACCCACTAAATATTCAAAGAAAAAAATGTGTTTTCATATGTTATCCGCATCGTGGTTAGAGTGTCCGCCCTGTAGGTTGTGAGTTCAAACCCCTGGCCGAGTCATACCAAAGACTATAAAAAATGGCAACCATTCATCAAGGGTTGAAATTGGGGGTTAAATCACACAAAATGACTCCTGCTGCTGCTCACTGCTCCCCTCATCTCCCAGGGGGTATTCTAGGGTGATGGGTGAAATGTAGAGAATAATTTGTGTGTGTGTGACAATCATTGCTACTTTTTTAACCTGACTATAAGATGACCTCATATTAATGAGCTATTTAAATTTTGTGAATTTTTATTTTTCATACCTTAATTGTTTCAAACTGGTGTCTGTAACCCGGCAGTAAAATGGCTGATCAATCAAAACGGAAAAGTAATTGGGGTCTTTATTCATAATTTATTAGATACATACAATTTTAAGATGTTTATCATGATCAATTCTTTATTTTAATATGTAAACAATTTGAGTTTGAACACTTTCTTAATAATCATTTGAGTGCATTGTTTAATGTCTTTGCTTAATTCGTTCCAAAAGTAACTTCTTAAAGCCCAAGCTGTTTGTTTACATGCTTTTTTTTATTTCTCTTTGCTATTTGGGATTATTGGACTCTAATTAGAATAAAATCTAAGAATCATCTTTTGATATAATGTATTTAGTCCATAGGACACAAATGTGTACTTCATGTTTAGTGACATGCTAATTCTTATTTTTACACTTTTTTTTCATTGTATGTTATACTCTTCTGACACCACCAGATGGCAGTGTAAGTGTCCACATAAGTGGCCATAAGGCCCCAATTCAGTAGTGTACACAATTTTGGAAATAAGAGCTAGAAGGTGCTGTCCACGCATGTGGCCAACTAATCTTATTTGGAACATCCCACAGGTGAAAAGGCTAATCGGGAACAGATTGGTGCCATGATTGGGTATAAAAGCAGCTTCCTGCTCAGTCGTTCACAAACAAGGATGGGGCGAGGGTCACCACTTTGTGAACAAATTCATGAACAAATTGTCAGTTTAAGAACTTTTTTTCAACAAGCTATTGCAAGGAGTTTAGGGATTTCACCATCTACGGTCTGTAACACCATCAAAAGGTTCATAGAATCCTGCGATGAGGTGGCGCCTTATCTAGGGTGTACGCCGCCTTCCGCCAGAATGCAGCTGAGATAGGCTCCAGCAACCCCAAAAGGGACAAGCGGTAGGAAATGGATGGATGGAAGGTTCATAGAATCTGGAGAAATCCCTGCACTTAATCAGCAATGCCCGTGACCTTCGATCCCTCCGGCGGTACTGCATCAAAAAGCGACATCAGTGTGTGAAGGATATCACCACACGGGCTCGGGAAGACTTCAGAAAACCACTGTCAGTAACTACAGCTCGTCGCTACATCTGTAAGTGCAAGTTAACACTCTATGCAGAGCGAAAGCCATTTATCAACAACACCCAGAAATGTCGCCGGCTTCGCTGGGCCCGAGTCATGTAACACAGTGGTAAAAATGCCCCTTTGCCGACTTTTTTGGAAAGTGTTCCTGCTATTAGATTCTAAATGAATGATTATTTGCAAAAAAAAAAATAAAAAATGTTCAGTTCGAATGGTAAGTACCTTGTCTTTGCAGTGCATTCAATTGAATATAAGTTGACAAGAATTTGCTAATCATTACTGGTTCTGGGTTATGATTGAGTTAGTTTCAACAAGGCCAGGACCGAGGTGGGCAATCAAATGACCCTTGCATACCCTCGCTCTATTTTCATGAGACATTATGACTCCACCAGTACTGTACCAACGTCACCTCTTACGTACCAAGGGCTTACCCCAGACTGACAAAGTCTTCATTAAGTCCCCTAAACACATCATCCCACCTCCACAGACACTTTAGTGTCAGCTTCCTCTGCCCTCTCCCTTCCCTCTCTGTCCATCATCCACCCCCGGACTGAAAGTTTCTCCACAAAGCTTCCGAGACATGCTCAATAATTCATTCCAAATGCCACAGTACTGATGATAATTCATTTGACATGAATTATAAATGGGAACTTCCTCTCCCTCCTGTGCTTAGTTGGACCCCCTTGCATCCCGATCTTCCATGACCTCATTATTATCCCCGGAGCTTGTGACTGCAATTCCTGCAGACACAGGTGGTTGCTAAGCAATCCCTTGTTGTCTGGGGGACCGTCATTATACGCCGATTTATGGGATTGAATAATGGTGTGGCCACAAGGTTGTTCACGCTCGTGTAATGGATATGACATGATGGTTTGATACCACAGGTGGCCCCAAGTCTTACTGGACCTAGGTGTTCCTCATTGTTCTACATGAGTTCTTCACTTTCTGAATATTTTTAGTTGAAAATCTCTCATTGTACCTAGGAGTCTTGTTCACGAGTGAGGGAAGAGTGGATCGTGAGATCGACAGGCAATTCTTTTCATAACTTTTATGGACAGAATTTCTAGGCGCAGTCAGGGTGTTGAGCGGATCCGGTTTGGTGGCTGCAGGATTAGGTCTCTGCTTTTTGAAGATGATGTGGTCCTGATGGCTTCATCTGGCCAGGATCTTCAGCTCTCACTGGATCGGTTCACAGCCGAGTGTGAAGCGACTGGGACGAGAATCAGCACCTCCAAGTCCGAGTCCATGGTTCTCTGCCGGAAAAGAGTGGAGTTTCATCTTCGGGTTAGGGAGGAGACCCTCCCCCAAGTGGAGGAGTTCGAGTACCTGGGAGTCTTGTTCACGAGTGAGGGAAGAGTGGATGGTGAGATCGACAGGCAATTCTTTTCATAACTTTTACGGACAGAATTTCTAGGCGCAGTCAGGGTGTTGAGCGGATCCGGTTTGGTGGCTGCAGGATTAGGTCTCTGCTTTTTTCAGATGACGTGGTCCTGATGGCTTCATCTGGCCAGGATCTTCAGCTCCCACTGGATCCGTTCGCAGCCGAGTGTGAAGCGACTGGGACGAGAATCAGCACCTCCAAGTCTGAGTCCGTGGTTCTCTGGCCGGAAAAGAGTGGAGTTTCATCTCCGGGTTAGGGAGGAGACCT